>NC_035441.2:97257975-97558166 GCF_002127325.2 Helianthus annuus
CTCATCAACTGTTTCAAAATGTTTTTTACTTAAGGAGAGAGGCTATCCCCTATTGTAACTGTCTGATCCGGATGGCGTGTGCTCAATATCCATCTTTCCGGGCCGATGGCCCTAGTGGGTCCTTGGCGGCATCTTTTGGTATTCAATATCTCTCCCAGTTTGTCACGAAACACCGTTGCAATACCCCGCGGGGTAGGGAACTTCATGAAACCTCACGCCATGGAGACTATAGCGTCCAATTTCCCCAGGGTGAACCTTCCAATGATTACATTGTGGTATGACTCAACACGCACCACAAGGAATGTTAGGAGTATGGTCCTTTCCCGGGGCTCTTGTCCGAACGTGACTGGGAAAGTAATCTGGCCAATTGGATCAACCATTTCTCCTGTGAAACCCTTAATAGGGGCGTGCACCGACTCAAGCAGCTTTTTGTCTTCTGGTTGCATTCTATTGAAACAATGTTCATAGATAATGTCCTCTGAGCTCCCGGTGTCTACCAGGATCCTCCTCATATGATAATCGCCCACTGCAGCGGATATGATCAAAGCGTCTGTGGTGAGGTGCAAATCTTCTACACGAGGCTCGATGGTCATAGTTGCTAACATCCAGGGTTCGAGCGTGTAGAAACTCCCCTTGGCCCCTTTTCCCTTATCCGCGTATACCATGTTTAGCTCTCGCGGCCTTTTACCCGCTGCCTTGTCGTTTTCTTCCTTGACAGGTGGCGGGCCCTGTTTGATATCCCTCACTAGGTGTGCTAATTTACCCGCTTTCACAAAGTACTCGATCTGCTTCTTTAGCTGGAAACAGTCGTTAGTGTCGTGGCCGCTCCCTTTGTGGTACTCATAATATTTGCTTGTATCTTTATTAGGGTTGTCTTTCAGCGGCTTTGGAGAGTTAAACTTGAGGTTCTCTGAAGCTAGGATCTTTGATGGCGTCTTGCTCAGGTTGGGGTACTCGGATCGCGGCTTGGAGGATTCATTCCTTGAGTAGGTGTTTCTAGACCTATCATACCACGAGTCCGTTCTATCACCCCTTTGGCATCGATCTCCTCTACTTTTGCTTTTAGAACCCCGCTGTTCTCTATCTTCTTGAATTTTCTGAGCCTCCTTTTTCCTATTGGCCGCGTGACTGGCAGCCACGGCCTTTTATTGTATAACGTACACCTTAGCTATCCTCAGGATTTCGTCGATGGTGGAGGCACACCATCTCTTCCATGAAGTGTTCTTAATAGCTCATCATCGTTTACTCCTTATAGGAAAGCTCCACACGCTAGATCATTTGTGACACCTGGTATTGCCAGGCTCTCCTTATTGAATCTAACGATGAAACTTTCCACCGTCTCATTGTCTCGTCGGCGGATGTGGAGGAGTTCGTTTCGATCTTTCGTGTGCCTGCACTGTTGGCTGAATTGCAAGATGAACTTAGCCTCTAGATCTTCAAAACTGTCAATTTCCCTCGTGGGCAAACTATCCCACCAGACTCGAGCCGCGCCTACCAACGTTTGGACAAACATCTTGCACCAGAGGGGCATAGGCCAACAGGCTACTTCCCCAGCACTTTTGAATAGATTAGGATGGTCGTCAGGGTCGCCTAGACTATCGTATTTGCCTGCGGTTTAAGGCATCTTGGGCTTTTCCTTGATAGGAGCTTCCGCTATTCTTCTGGTGAACTTGGATTTGAAAGTTGCATACATTGGTTTGTAAGGTCTGGTGAGTTCGTCTTCTTCTACATTGATGGGTTGTACTGGAGGGATGACCCCACTCTGGCTAGTACCATGAGTGATAGGGAGTTGAGCCGAAGTGACATTTATCATGGAGCTGGGGCCTCCGCCTGGAGAAAATCAAGGTCTAGATGCATTTCCTCTGTCGTAAGTTGGTTCCCCTGTCGGGCGAGGTTTGAACGTAAACCGGTTGCGACGTTGGAAAAGTCCACCAAGGCGGCATGTAAGCCGCGTATAGCGATTGCTGAGCATGGCCTTGTGTTGCTCCCTGGGGAGTATACATTGAATTGCCGTATCGGGGTAAATACCCATATGGGGGTGCGTAATAGTACCCGAGGAAATTAGCCTGATTTCTCGGCGTCACTGGAGCGTTCATAATTCCTGCTGGCATGACCACTGGTTGGTGAGGCGGCGTAGACAGTGCCACTGTTAACGCCGCGGAATACAAGGGTGGCATGGCGTATGTAACCGAAGGTTGATAATACTGAGGCGTGCCCCCCTGCGGTATAACAGTACTTGGGCTTGCCGATGTAATAACTGGCATAGAGTTAAGACGTGTTATCTGTGCATTAGTGGTTGCTACTGGGGTGAACACGTTAACGCCTGTTACACTTGGTTCGACTGACTAGAACTGCAGAGAAGTGTAGGAAAACAAATCTGCCACCGTGGTCCCAGAAGAAACGACAGTAGTGCCTGTAAAACCTGGTGGTGGTCCTTCTGCTTCGAACTCCAAGTCGAGCGACCTGGTTACAGCCGACGAGGCCGGCACGGTGGTAATAGGGCCCGTTCCTAACACCGGATTATTATCTACCATCGCTTGGCTTGGGGTAACTGTTACGTTCTGATTGCTTGCCATGGGCTTCAGTCTGATTGTTACCGAAAAGGTCCCACGGATTACGCCAATGAAGAAACAGTGACCTTCATGGTAGTATCCAACTAGGACTTCAACTCTTGGCGATCCGAACTACTAACTGCAAAACAGAACACCGTTAGGACTCGTTACAGGAATGGGGTTATTCCTGTAACCACAATCCGGCGTGAGAATAAGTCTCGGTTTGGGAGAAAGTATAAGTGAGTAGAGAAGAGAAGGTGAATGACAACAAGATGAACATACCTTAGATGTTTTCCCTTATTTATAGTTTACCATTAGGGTTTTTCCTAACTTGGGATGGGCTCCGATAAGTTAGGGATTTACACGATCTTCCCAAAAGAAAAGGGGATTCGGTTACGTGATTTATCCAGGCCGAATAGAGTATTCTGGAATAAATGTTTAGAATTAATTATTTATAATAAAATCACAGGTAATGACCGGGTCGGGTTGGCCGATTCGGGTTATACCTCATCACTCAGTAATATAAATTTATGGGGTTTAAAGGTTTCTTAAGTCACCTTATGTAATTTTTGGTGTTCTTGCTTATTGAGTTAGGACTTAGGGTTTTTGTTGATTGTTAATTGTTTATAGGATTATTTGTGTGAAACTGTTACAGGGTTGATTTGAAATCTATATAATAATATCAATGAGATCGATTTGGGCCATTTGGAGCTAGAGGATGATTTTGGGAGGGAAGCAATATTAGCTATTGTGAATGCCTTGGACGTGGGATCCGAATTGCAATTCAGGAAAACCACATTTAACATTTGGATCTTATTTAATGTTTCATCTCTCTTATCATTCTTACTGTCGCCTTTTCTCCAAACCCTAAACGAATCAAATGCCGCATCTTTTTTTAAGAGAAATTAATCGAAACAGAGGTATGCTTCTGTTGTTTCGATTCGTTTGTTGTATTCAAATCCTCTCTTGAATTTATTCATCCAGCACTAGCACTGGATTTATACTCTTATGTATTTTTTCCTCTGTGAAATTTTCGACGGCCAAATACGATGTCACATTCTACTCATTCTTTGTTCTTCGTCTTCTCCGTTTGAAATTTTGATTTTCTGATTGCATGTGGTGTGGCTTCTCGCATGTTCTTATTTTGTGGTTTGTCGCTACTTAGGGTAATTCCGACGTTTTTTACATAATTTTGTGTTGTTGACATAGTTATCAAATTAGTTTGTAAACATTCTTTTTTTTTATTGTTAAAGTTTTGGTTTTGGTTTTTTGATTGTTAAAGTTTTGTAGGTGATAAAGGAATCCTTTTTTTATTTCGACGCAATCTCATTTGGGATCTCAGGGCCGGTCAATTGGGGAACATGATACATACACTCTCAGATTGGTAATCTCAAATTATATTTACCATTTCTTTATATTTGATGTTAAACACGCTCTTCAGGATGTTTTGGAAAAGAACATTTTTTTGAATATTTAATTTGTTATCTGCTATAAAATAAATCACGTATTGTGGCTCTGATTAATGACATTTCGTAGGTTGGGTCCATCAGACGACTTACTCACTACAATTCAAGAAAAGATAAAATGGGCAGACTCCATGTGTGAGCTGGACAAGAAACATAAAAAGGAAAATGTTGAAATGCTTGAAGAAGCGAAGAATGCACTCTCCCTCAAGGTCAATACCGCTCTTTTATTCTTGGTTTGATAATTTTCCGAATCACGAGTGTCTGATACCAGGCAAAGCCTATATGTTTTTGTCGATGTGTCATACTTAAGATGTGGCAGATGTTATTCACTATAAGCAGGCTGACATTGACTTCCGAGGGCACGGGCGTTTTGCGAAACCTGGTGGAATAATGGATTTTGGTGAAGACCGACGATCCAAGAGGTAAATATTCGCATGCATTTTGTGGGTCTGATGTAGTTTTTATTCGGCCGTATTTCAAGGTCTACATATTATTTTTATGTTTAGACTTCATATTTCTATCCTTATATCATAACCATATATACTATCTTCTTTAAGTAACTTTCTGTATGGGTTCTTCTTTGATTATTATACCAATGAGTTATAAGTTTGTAAATTGTTATTAGATGCATTTGAAATGTTTAACCAATAGTCAAACTTTGATGTTTTAATCGGATGAAGAGATGTTTGACCAATAGTCATCTCTTCATCAAATGTTGACTGCATTTGAGATGTTTAACCAATAGTCAAAATTTGATGTTTTAACTTTTAATTGGATGATGAGACTACACGATATCAGTTTATATAGTTACTGAAATTTGAAACTTATACAGGATCTGGTTTAAATTTTAAACCTTCGAATGGAATCTAACATAGAAGAAGCTATTAGAACGAAAAAAAACATGCGGAGAAACTATTGTAAGAACTATCATGGCGTTTTTGTCGCTGTTGAAACAGGTGCGGCTCCGGTGACGTTTTGCCGGTGGTCGTATACAACCGATAACGGGTTCACAAACTCTTCGTACACTGCACCATTTCATTCTGGAAACGGGCCCGAGATCAGCAACAATGTGTCGTTTCAGTGGAATACTTTTGCTATCCCCGACCCAAATGGATTTTCGTACAAATCCGTTAATCTTGCTCATACGGGTAATGCGGATGTCAGTGGAGGAAGAGCGATAGGGAAACAAATCGGTAGGCCTCCTAAGAAGAGAAAGATTGAAGTGGGAGATGCATCACGGGCCAAAAACGGTGAAACGGGTTCGTTAACGGAACCAGATGCGGGTGTAAATAGCGTACCAAACGGTTGCTTTTCGTTTGAACCTGTTCTTGATGTTAGGAAGCTGTTAATCAATAAAGTCCGATCAGTGATTCGGGTCAAGTTAGCTTCAAAGCCGAAAAGAACGGGAAAAGACGAAAAACACGATGATCAACCCGGACCCTGATTTCCATGATTTTGATAACGACATATCGGAGAAAGTATTTAAACCGAAACAAATATGGGCGATTTACGATGAACAAGACGGAATTTTGATAGCATGTTATCACATTTTTATTTTGTAACACGTTATATCACATTTTAGTATGTTCCTATCGGGCATTTGTCTGAAAACCTTATAGACTTTCATTGAATCTGCATATAACTTCATGCATTTTATTTTTTTTTGAGAACAGTAGAGTTCTAAAACTTAGTGAAGAAGTCTTTTTTATTCAAGTTTAAGGACTTAATCATGTAAAATAGACTTTTTCATTTATATTTTGATCATGTAAAAAAAGACTCTTTCATTTATATTTTGATATGTACAAGGATTTTATCTCCCAAAATAGAACTTTTATGTTAGTAACAAAGTGTGAGGACTTTATTGTCGAGTAATTTCAGGGAGGGGATACATGTAATTCTTTTATTTATTTAAGCTTTATTCTTCACTGAACTTTTTAACCCTTTATGCTTCATTTTTATTTTTTCTTTGTTTTTTTTGTTGTCAATCTAAGTACAAGTAATTGCCTAGGGATTCAAAATTGGATGTACACTTTTGGCACTCATGTTTACACTCTGTTATAGATAGGTTTTTTATGGACACGCTGATGGCCATGGTATTGGTCTCAGTTTCGACTAATTTACTTCGGCACGGTCTTTGAATGGAACAATTGGGTATCACTTAAAGTCATTATTTACTGTGGAGGTTGGGGTTGGATCACTTGCCTACGAGTACAAATCCGGCAAGACGAAGTGTTACTATTGGGTCTATTATGTGCAGCTTTTGTGAAGCATATGAGGAGTCTGCAGAACATCTTTTAGTATCGTGTGGGATGACGCAAACTATCTGGGACTTTATTAATACATGGTACATGCTTTATGGCTTCTTTTTCTTTGAATTCGAGGACCAGTTGAAGAGTAACACCCCGTGTTTCGAAAGTCAAGGTCAAAGTCAAAGTCAAGATTGAAGTCAAAGGGAGACAGGATCGCTAATTGCGATATGTCACTCCTTGCTCAATTCATGTTTTGACTTCTTTGACTCGTAGATAGTCTATACTATGCTTTACGTTAGTTGTATTATGTGGAGTACTTATTACTAATCGAGGTTTAATCGATGTTTATCGCATATTTGATCGCTTCATCGCTTATCGCAATCGCACTCGCACCTCGAATTTCGCGTTCTGGATATTGTTTTACGTGTGTGTGTGCTTTTATGTGTTACTTGTGCGTGTTTATTTATGTTTATGTGTGGTGAATAATCGAAACGCAATCGAAACTCAATCGCAAACGCAAAACGCAAGTGTAATCATCCTAATTAACTTGATGATTGTATGTTAGATATAGTAGTTGGGATTAAAAGTAATTTGAATGAGAAACTCTATCGCATCGTAACGCTCGCAATCGCAATCGAAACAGCAAAACTCATCACACCGCGCACTCGAATCGAGTGGCCAGCCGACCAAGCTGCCACCCGATCGAGGTGCTGCTCGATCGAGCTGCCACCCGACCAGGGATGCCACTCGATCGACCATCCTCCTTTCCCTCTTTCCTTTTATGGAAACCCTATAAATACCCCTGTCAACATCACAAACTTACGTTTTCTGCACCTCTCGTCCGACCAGCGCTTCTTTCCCACTTTTCTTCAGATTTTTCGCGATTCTTGTAAGTTTTCCACCTAAATCTTGTACCTTCTTGATCTAAACGCACTCCTACACCTTTCTATCCTTTGAATCTTAACTTTTAACCGTGAAATCACTAGATTTGAGATGTTCTAGGATGATGTCATCATGGTGTTCTTAGGAACTTCATCTTTTGGCTTCAATCCTTTGAGAACAACTTAGATCTAACCGATTTCCACATAAACAAACAAAGATCTTGCATAGATCTAAACATATTCATGGTGAGAAAGGATTGAAAGATGGTTTCTAACCTTCTTTCAACTCTTTTACACTCAATGCACTCAAAACCGAGGAAACCGGATCTCATTCTGATCTTTACTCGTTCTTAGTGTTGTGTTGGTTCAAGATCTGGATTCTATCCACGAGACCACCGATTTCAGGTTAACCAAGAACACCGTCTTGAACCGGTTAACTGGTTGGACTTGGGTGATTCCTGTTCGATCGGGTCACTGGGGTCAAGATGGGGTTCTGTTGATTAGCACGTTGTCACACCGTCTCGATCAAACTACAAAACTATCCCAAAACAACCAAGGAAGAAAACGATCAGGTCGACCAGGATAGAGTGCCGCCCGATCGGACTGCTGTCCGATCAGATTGTCACCCGATCGGGTTGCCACCCGAACGGCTTGCACCTTGGGTTCCACACTTAACTATTAATCCAACTTGTGAGGTTTGAACGTCGAACGGATTGTCGTCCGATTGGATTACCATTCAACCGGACTACCACCCGACCATGTGATATTTTGAACTCAACACTTAAACAATTTTCAACATGCTCAATACAAATGGATTGCCACCCGATCGGACTACAATCCGATCGAGTGACAAACTGTTGTGAACTTGTTCTCACTGAAGTGTCCCACCAATCGGATTGCTGTCCGATCAAACGGTCGTTCGATCGACCGACCTGAAGGGTAGAGATACTTCTCTGTTTTTAAAATGCTACAACGAAAACTTCAAAGCACAAGCCATCATACACAAACACATCCTTCCCAAACGAGTAACAATCCACTCGAAAGGTCACCCGATCGGATGACCATCCGAGCGGATTGACACCCGATCGACCGGCCACCCGATCGGATTGCCATCCGATCGGAGTACCGTCCGATCCACTGACACTTCTCACCGATTTACGTATCACTTATCGTTATGCTATCGTTCTGATCAGGCTAATCTCACTCTAGCGCTCCCTTTAATCCATCATCGCTGTGAGTATACTCGATCCCTTTTTGCTTTACGCACTTTTGGGTGTTACATACGTTACTTATTCTAAATCACATCGAACACACTACACAATACTTTAAACGCTAACCGTTACTTCATGTTATACGTGACTTAATGAATGCTTGTTTGTTATGTTTACACATGGAATGCTGTCTACCTGCCTTAGCAACGATAGTACTATTTGTTTGGACTCAGCACCTGTTCACTCAGGGGTTGATAAGGACAATTTGTCACATGGCTCACAGTGGTGAGTGTGTATTATGAACTGCCTTGGGCAGTTAACCCGCAGTCATTGGTATCGATAGGTTCATGTCGATAACTAACATGCCTCATTTTACACTGTGTACGTGCTGGTTGTGCGTAACAATTTTGAACTCTATTATATCTATTAAACTTGTATGCTCACCTTTACACTATGTGTATTGACCTTTACTTTAACGTATGTGACAGGTGCTTAGGATGTTTATATGCTTGGCTTGCTGTGAAATCGAGGCTAGGAAAGGTCTAGAAAGAAACAAATAAATGAATTGCCTGTATTTGAAAATCTGAGTTGTCGAAACAGAACAATTTGACTAGGTCTTGTCTGTAATAATTATGTTATCTTTTATGACATGGTATGGGACATGTTGCTTTAAATAATTGGTAATTATAGTGGTTATGGAAACTTCTGGACAATTTGTTTCGCTCAGTGCCAGGCCCCGATGTTTCCGCCATTGGTTGGGGTATGACAGATTGATATCAGAGCCATAACTATAGAGAATTAGGCAAGATTCGACCTAGTCCGGGTCGATGTCTTAGAAACGACCTAGTCTATAGTTAGGTACCAACAGACCGACTCGTGCATACCCTAAGGGGTTTTGTACGAGCTTACTTGCTATTTCTCTCACTCACGCTACACCGCCACTGCACTATAGACTTTCGAAAATGAACGAGTGGTTAGGTCGAGATTAGGTGTGAAAACCGCAAACTCTCGACTAAATTGCTTGTTCGACCGGCATTTTATCTATAAACATGAGAATATGCCTTGAATCAGGAGTGAAATCCGTACTTTAACGCAGATTTCCGTCTCTATTTTTATCAAAACAGGAACAAAGTTGTTAAGTTAGGGGTGAAACCCAAACCTTGACGACTTATTTCGCCCTACTTTGGTTTTACAAAACTCTCACCAAAGTCTCGACGGACTCCAGCGACTGGAAGTCGCATCGAAGCTGGAAGGATGCGTGCCATTCGCCCAAATTCAAGGCGAGAGCACAGTCCCAAAGGCTAAAGTATGTGCGAAAGGTCCTTGTGAATAGCTGAACCACTTTGGTTAGTCGACGTCTAATAGCCGAAGACAATCTATTTCTCGATTTTTATATGTTTCAATTCTGAGCTCGCTACTGCCGTGTCACACCCTGGCTTTGCGGAAGCGTGGTTAATTTGGTGTGACTTCTTAATACCATAGCTTAATCATAACAAGGCTATATGTATTAAAATATGCAAGATCATCCATTGATAATAAAAATATAAAACATTGTCTTAACGGGTGAAACACCCAACAATCATGACTTGTCTAAACATTACAACCATAAACATGACATAAACACGATTCAAGGTCTGTGACTCGTCCAGGAAGAAGTCACATTCCCCGAATCTTGGATGACCCTGATGTCTTATGCAGCGGGAAACCTGTTATACCGTGCCAGATCCTTAATTCCCTGAAATACATGTAAGTTGAAAAATCAACAATAATGTTGAGCGAGTTCATGCGAAAAAATGAGTAAATAAACCTTTATCTTTATCAAAAACCCTGGTATGCAGCAAATAAGGAATAAGAGATCACCAACGGTTTGCAAGGCCATTGATATGTGTAAATGCAAGTAGGAAGGCTCAAACCTAGCAAATTTATGCGTCGGGAACAAAGTCATCCCAAGGTCCGTTATGCTGGACCTGGGACTGGGCTCGCTACACCCAAATAGATCTACCGCTCCTGCCCCTCGGTCCCCACCCTGAGGATTAATGACCTCAAGTTTCCGCCTACCCATTCACATGATCTAAAAGTAACCCTCCTTACGCTAACATACCATGTATAAAGTAATCATAATCATTGTAACATGTATTTCACCCCCGCAGTTTAGAAAACTGAAAACAGTTAAGAGAAAAGGGGGACATGAACTCACAGTGAATGCGTCACAATATCAAGTAATCCAAATATCCAAGTGCTGCGCAACGACCTACATGTGCTAATTCTATTAGACGGATGGCCGTGCTTTAGCTTCATAGTTTATATTTTTGGGAAACAGTTAGACAACCGCTCCGTGTATATACTTGATAACGTATTTTCCTTCCCAAGGATGGGGGAATTAATACATGTGTAATTATATCATTTTATTAAGTCCCACTTAATACATTTTATTTCTTATTCCAAAAATATAATTATTTTTCTCAAAAATAATATATTTCTTTTTCCACATAATACTTTCCCAAAATAATATATTGACAACACATGCGTTTATGAATATTTCCGAATAAAGCGTAAGTTACGTTTTGGCGATTAAGTGGTAATGATAATTACCGTTGTAACTTATATTCTTGTCGTATAAGCGTTTGTATTATTTCGGGTTCGACAAGGTTTGTAAATATTATTTTTACTCTAAAAATAATATTTATACATTTTCACAAAATAATCATAAACAGTGTTGTGAAAAATATATTTATCGAATAAATATTTATCACGTTTATTTTTCGTGAAAATCCCACCTCCGAATGTTTAATAAATAAAGTCATGGCGAAATATATTTGAAAATATGTCAAAAGTAGTCTAACACTTGTAAATAATTCTAAGTGTTATATTTTAGAAAATTTCGCCAGAGTTTCCCCTGTAACTGGAGGTGGCCACGCTTTCAAGCGTATCATTTTCTTTTACAAAATCATTTCAACAATTCTTCAAATCAACCAAATCAATTTCCGATACTTCAAACTAGTTTCAACACATTAAACTCGTAGACTAGTATGTAAAATCACAATATTACATGAACTTGTAGTTTTTCTAAAACTATTATGTAGATCTCGTTATATTTAGTGGATCTATGTATAAAATAGTTTAGTCTTGCAAAAACCCCGTTTTTGGAACAAATCACTCTTTACAACTTCCGACAATTTTTATAAAAATTGTTATTTTGTCGGATCTTTCGTTTCACAAGTGTTTTTACACTTGTAGTTTATAGAAATCATCTTTTATTAACATGTTATCCACTTTTATAAAACATGATTTTCTCAACACCCGGTTCTACGAATATACCACTTGTACATACGTAGATCGGCTCGTTTTAAATACTATTTCACGCGTCAAAACACTTTTACACAAGTTCATGTTTCCCGTGTGGTGGAGTTTCACCTTTTAACCCTTGTACAAAAGAAACAAGTGTATGTCAAGATTCGGGATCTTAACAAAGTCGGGTTAAACGATGATAAGAGCCACCACATCGTAGATCGGGTCTCTACAACCAACATATTCGAATACTACGACTTTTACACGCGTTATATGCTTTTAACCAACGATATTCAAGTTTTAGTAAACTTTTTAGATTCAAATGATGGGTTACCGACTTTTAACCGTTAAGAATCCTTTTAACCACTTTAGATATGATTAAAAACGAGTTTTAAATGTTATACCTCTAGCTCGGGGCTAGGGAAGATCTTTGGCGAAAACGGCGTGGATAAAAGCAAATGCACGTGGTCCTTTAGCTTCCGTTTGCTCCAAGCTCCGTTGTAGGTGATCCCCGTCACTAGTATATGCTTGGAATGGAGAGACACGAACCGAAAAATGGATGGATGGATGTGAGTGTTCTCGGCCGAGAGGGAGAGGGAACAAGAGAGAGAGAGAGTTGTGTTGGTGTGTGTGTGTTGAGTGTGTGAGAGTGTGTGTATTTATAGAGAAAATCAAGTCCTTCGTCCAACGGTTCTCGAGTCGTCTAGATATCCACGAAACTATTATAAAATATTAAAACTTGTACTCCCTTGTCACATCATAGTTGGCCGATCCCATTAGGGTGTAATGGCATCCGGTTCGATCTCGATTGTTCAGTTAGAGTTTAGTTTAGTTAAGTGGGTTAACTTTAAGGTCTAACCCCGTTAGTTGTTTAATGCGTTAAAAGCGGGTGTTAGGGTAATCAGGGACCCTAACTGGCTCAGAAAAAGACTAACAATATTTCTGGCAATATTTTTATGTTCCGGGTATAGTCCGGTTGTTCGGTTGGATAGTAATCCGTTAAAGTGCTTAAGTAATCTTTTAAGCGTCATAAATAATATTTTTAGCGACACAATTTATTCTGCAAAGTGTCAGGGATAATTTCTCATGTTTTGGCACTTTATTAATTAGCTAGAAGCTAGTATGTTGATAAAAGTGCTATGTTCCGTGCTTAAAGTATGTTTTAGGCACATCCAAATCTCTATATCTTATCCCTAGAGACGTAATCATACAACCCTTGTATACCTACACACACTATGGGTGTAGTAAAATAATTCTGGCTCATACAGGCCTTTAGAGGCAGTGTTTGCTGATGCTGGCTATATCAGCATGTTCAAATAGGTTATCCGTTCAAATGCTACCGTGCTTTTGTGCATCATGTTTGTCACTAATGTTCAGTAAATAAATAATGTAGTGACGGAAAAATCAAAGTATGATGCAGATATGTACAAGTATCAACAATCAAGTAGCAGTTTATCAGAAATCTCAGTTAAGCACAGTGATTAGGCAGTAATTAATAGTTAATTAAGTCGTACGGATACCTGGTTTGGTGAGGGTTGTCACATTCTCCCCCCGTTAAATAAATTTCGTCCCGAAATTTTAAATTCTGCTTGTAGAAGCAGGGTTCTTAGGAAACAGGTGGGGGTATTTCTCTTTCATTCGGTCCTCACGCTCCCAGGTGAATTCAGGACCGTGTCTAGCATTCCAGCGAACTTTGACGAGCTTGACACTGCTCCGGCGGGTCTTGTTTATTTTCCAATCTGTGACCTCGACAGGTTCCTCAACAAAGTGGAGCGTGTCATCAATATGAATTTCGTCGGTAGGAATGGCAACATTAACTTGAGTTGGACTTCTCTTCAGATTGGATACATGAAATGTATCGTGAACATTATTCAGTTCGGCAGGTAGATCCAACTTGTATGCTACGGTCCCAATTCTTTCCAAAACCTTGAAAGGACCAATGTAGCGCGGATTCAACTTCCCACGTTTCCCAAATCGTGCCACACCCTTCCAGGGTGATACCTTTAACAGAACCATATCCCCAACCTCAAACTCCTGAGGTTTCCTTTTCAGATCTACGTAGGTCTTCTGACGGTCACGAGCCGCGCTAATGCGATCTCGGATTTGCGCAATCTTATCTGTAGTTTCCTGAACTACGTCGGGACCTACCAATTGTCTATCACCTGCGTCAGACCAACAAAGCGGCGACCTGCACTTGCGTCCATATAAAGCTTCGAATGGCGCGGCACCAATACTGGTGTGGTAGCTGTTGTTGTATGAAAACTCAACCAAAGGTAAATGCTTATCCCAGCTACCGCCTAAATCCATCACACATGCTCTCAGCATGTCCTCCAACGTCTGAATTGTCCGCTCACTTTGGCCGTCGGTCTGCGGGTGAAAGGCAGTGCTCAGATTCAACTTCGAGCCAAAGGCTTCCTGGAAGGATTGCCATATCCTTGATACGAACCTCCCATCTCTATCAGAAATAATCGAGAGAGGTACTCCATGGCGTGTAACAATCTCTCTCATGTAGATTTCAGCCAATTTGCTTGTATTATCCTTCTCGCGGATAGGCAAGAAGTGTGCTGACTTTGTTAAGCGATCCACTATCACCCAGATAGTGTCATGGCCTCTTGGCGTCCTTGGCAATTTCGTAATAAAATCCATGGAGATTTCTTCCCACTTCCACTGGGGAATTTTTGGTTGCTGCAGAAGTCCCGAAGGCTTCTGGTATTCCGCCTTAACTTTGGCGCAGGTTAAACATTTGCTCACGTAAATAGCAACATCGCCTTTCATCCTAGGCCACCAGTAATAATCTTTAAGATCCTGGTACTTCTTATCCGCTCCTGGGTGGATAGAGTACCGTGACTTGTGAGCTTCTTCAAAGATAACCTCTCTTAAACCAGCAAACAGAGGAACCCAAATCCTTCTCCCAAAACACAATGTTCCTTCCCTGTTTGGCACCAACATCTTCTCCATCCCACGGAGATATTCTGCCTCAAGGTTTCCCTCCTTGAGAGCTTCCTTCTGTGCTGCACGAACGCGCGAGGAAAGGTCGGTTCGAATAATCATTTCCATAGCCCTAACCCTTATGGGCTTGATTCTTTCTTTACGACTTAGGGCATCAGCGACCACATTCGCCTTCCCTGGATGATACTTGATCTCGCAGTCGTAATCGTTCAACAACTCGACCCATCGCCTTTGCCTCATGTTCAACTCCTTCTGGTTGAATATATGCTGGAGGCTCTTGTGATCTGTGAAAATTGTACACTTCGTACCGTAAAGGTAGTGTCTCCAGATCTTCAAGGCAAAAACCACTGCGCCTAGCTCCAAATCATGAGTGGTATAGTTCTTTTCGTGCACCTTCAGTTGGCGTGATGCGTAGGCGATAACCTTCTGACGTTGCATCAACACACAACCCAATCCTTGACGCGATGCGTCGCAGTATACCACAAAATCATCAGTACCTTCTGGTAGAGCTAAGATTGGCGCGTTGCAAAGCTTGTCTTTCAACACTTGAAATGCTTCATCCTGTTTGATTCCCCAATCAAACTTTTTATCCTTTTGCGTGAGGAGTGTTAACGGTTGAGCAATCTTTGAAAAGTTCTCGATGAACCTCCGATAATAGCCAGCCAAACCTAAGAATTGCCGAATCTCAGTTGGCGTCTTTGGCGTTTCCCAATCTTTGATCGCCTCGATTTTGGTTGGATCCACGTGGATTCCATCTCCATTCACCACGTGTCCAAGGAATTGCACCTCACGTAGCCAAAACTCACACTTAGAGAACTTGGCGTACAATTGTTCCTTCTTTAGCAGCTCCAAAATGGCTCTAAGATGTTGCTCGTGCTCAGCCTTCGTCTTCGAATAAATCAGAATATCATCAATGAATACGATCACGAACTTATCCAAGTACGGCTTACAAACTCGGTTCATCAAATCCATGAACACTGCAGGTGCGTTTGTCAAACCAAACGGCATAACCAGAAACTCGTAGTGCCCATATCGAGTTCTGAAGGCTGTCTTCGGGATACTCTCCTCCTGTATCCGTAGCTGATGGTATCCAGATCGAAGATCGATCTTTGAGTAAAAGCTTGAACCTTGAAGTTGGTCGAACAGATCATCGATTCTTGGCAGGGGATACCTATTCTTGATCGTCAGCTTGTTCAACTCTCTGTAGTCAATGCACATACGGAAACTACCATCCTTCTTCTTGACAAACAAAACTGGGGCTCCCCAAGGCGAGAAGCTTGGTCGGATAAAACACTTATCTAACAACTCTTGAAGTTGCGTCGACAGTTCTTGCATCTCAGACGGAGCAAGTCTATAAGGTGCCTTAGCCACAGGCGCAGCGCCTGGAACTAAGTCGATGCGAAACTCCACTTGCCTTTGAGGTGGCAAGCCAGGCAAGTCTTCTGGAAAGACTTCTGGGTATTCCCTTACGACAGGGATGTCTTCGATCTTCGGCTCAGCAGCCTTCTTATCCACAATGTGTGCTAGAAAAGCAACACATCCTTTCCTCAAACACTTCCTTGCTTTCAGGCAGCTAATCATCCTTAACGGCGTTTCACGCTTCTCCCCATGAACTACAATGGTCTCACCATCATCGGTCGGGATGCGAATAATCTTCTCGTGGCAAACTATCTCCGCCTTGTTGCTCGATAACCAATCCATCCCTACTACCACGTCGAAGCCTCCCAACTGGACTGGTAGTAGATCGAGAGCAAACTCACGCTCTCCTAATTCGATTACGCAACCTCTAATCACTTCATTGGCTTCCACTAACTTCCCATTTGCTAATTCGATCGAGTAAGGGATATCTAACTTACTAGCGGCTAAACCAAGCATGTTTCTAAATTCTAGCGATACGAAGCTATAATCGGCACCAGTATCAAACAAAACGGATGCATAGCGTTGGTTTACAGGGAACGTACCAGTGACAACGTTGGGATCCTGGCGCGCTTCCCTGGCTTCCATGTTAAACACTCTTCCGCGTGCCTGGTTTAATTCTGGGCAATTCCTCTTGAAATGCCCTTGATCTCCACAATTAAAACGTCCGGGCCTCTGCCCGTTCCCACCATTGTTTCCAGCTTGGTGGTTTCCCTGGTTTCGGTTCACTGTGCCTGCTTGGTTAGCATGATTAACACGGTTTCCATCACCTCCCTGATTTCCTTGTGGGCGGTTCCCATTACCACCACGGTTATTCCTATTCCCATATCCTCCTTGACCTCCCCGGCCAGCAGTGGTCCAACAAGTCTCCTTCAGGTGGCCAACCTTTCCACATGCTTCACAAACTTTCAACCCACAACGACCAGAGTGATGCTTTTGGCATGAGTTGCACTTGGGTTGTGCACCCATGTATCCCTTCCCTTTCTTTCTACTACCAGCTGAATCATGAGCTGGCGCATTCGACTCTCCCTTTTTAACCACCGTCCCGGTGCTCTGCTTGAAACTCGAAAACTTCCGCTTATTACCACCAGATGACTCCACATGAGTCTCCTTTTTCTTGGGTTCAATCTCATCGAACTTGTTCAACCGAATCGCCTCTTCGGTGAGTGCCACACTTAGATCAATGGCTTCTGTGATGGTTGCAGGTTTGGAAGAAGTCACCATACTGATTATCTGAGGAGCCAATCCCCAGATGAAGCGCTCAATCCTTTTGAACTCAGGCGTAACCATATAGGGTACCACATGTGACAGATCGTGGAACCTCTGAACATATTCAGCTATCTTCGAACCTTCCATCTTTAGGTGCCAGAATTCGGTCTCTAACCTCTGAATTTCAGCACGAGAACAGTACTTCTTGCGCATAAGCTCTTTCAACTCTGTCCAGGTCAGTGCGTAAGCTGCGGCTTCGCCAAGGGTCTGGACCTGTAGATTCCACCAGGATAGGGCTCCATCCACAAATAGCCCTGAGATGTAAGTGACTTGCTGATCCACAGCGCACTTGCTCATGCGAAGTACGGACTCTGTCTTCTCTGCCCAGCGGACGAAAGCAACAGCACCACCTGTGCCATCGAAGTTTATGGGCTTACAGTCCAAAAATTGTTTGTAGGTGCACCCTGCACATGCATTACATCATAGGAACGGCATTAGCATCTGCTAAGGGAATCCATTTAGGCCATGGTATGTCTTAATGACTTAGGGTTACCATGAGGAGGATTTTGGTTGCCGTTGATGTTCGAGCTACTTCCGCTTGGTCCTCCTTGCGAGGCAGCATATTGAGCAATGGCGGCAGTAATAACTTGCTGTAGTTCTTCAGGAGTAGTGGGCATCGGCTGCGGTTGACGTCTTGGTGCCATCTTCTAAAGATGCGTACGTCGATTAGGTCATAATAAACATACGTATATAGTAATAATAGTAGCATATAACATCTCATGTTATCTATATATCACACACACAACATCCCATGTCTCAACATCCCATGTCCCAACATCCCATGTCACAAATATCATACACACAACATCCCATGTCCCAACATCTCATGTTGCAAATATCATACATACAACATCCCATGTCACAAAACATAAATAAGCAATCAAGTGAATCAGATATGATGAGAATACGGCGATTGTTATATATATCGAGACCATAATGTGGTAAGGGTATCAGTACGTCACTGTATCATACAATCACAAATCAAATAGGGGCTACATCACCCCCGTCAAAAACAATATCACATCAGTGTCACATACATCCAGTACATCAACAAATATCAACAAAAATCAGTATCGTCAGATGGTCTCCAAAAGGCTGTGCAGTCACAATCGCGGTCGTCTCACCATCGCCTACCACTATGGTACCAATGAGCCCTATGCGGATGGGGGTGGAGGAGGGGGAAAGTGAGTGTAGAGCAAGCGGCGTAAATGAAGCCAATCCTCCTCCATCGCCTGCTGAGTGCGAATAACAGATGCAATTTGCTGCTCCATAGTCGTAAGTCGGGCAGCAAAGTCAGGAGGTAATGATCGAAAAGGCTGAAAAGATGAAGATGTCTGACCAAGATATGGACCAAAAGATAGCTGAGCTCTCTCGAGCTCCTGGAGTCGCTGTGTATGGGAATCATGCTGATGGACAAAGGACATCAAGACGTCCTCAATGGTATGTCCCATATGGAATGGATGATATGGATCGGTAGGTGGCATCGGTGAGGAAGATGACCAAAGCAGTGGCGTGCTGGTGGGATCGAATGGTGCTACATGAACAGTGGATGGAACAGGTGTCATCTGAGGTACGAAAGGCATAGGCATCGGTATGTGACCAAAAGGGTAGGCTGAAGAGCCCTCTCCAGGCCCTGCTGGAGGTACAAACTGTGGGATCTGAAATGAAAAATCAGTATGATGTGCCTCAGTGTGGTGTGGTGGAAGCGGTGGAACATCCTCGTCAGCCGGTATCCAACCGTGCTGAGCTCCTCATCAGGTGGATCCATATGCTCTGCAAATAAAGCGTGCTCAGGCTCAATGGGTACAGGATCAAAAGGAGCAATGACAGGATCAACATGATCAACATGGTCGTCAACAGGGACGTCAGCAATCAAAGGTGGGTCAACAAAAGGATCAACAGCATGATCAGCAACTAACAAAGGGACATCATCAACAGGAAGATCGCCAACTGGTGGGTCAGCCAAGACAGGATCGACAGGAACATCAGCATGCACCAAGTCATGCTCATGTACAGGATCGAAAGCAGTTGCCTGCTCTGGGGCTACGGCAGGCTCCGGGTCGTCAAACGCCATATCAAAATCAAAGTCTGGATCAATGGGACCGATAGGGTCAGCAGGATCAACAGGGTCCTCTACAAGCTGGTCCATATGAACATACTCAATATCACGGTCAGGATCAAATCCTGGAGGGAAAACAGGATCGGAGTCCTCAATAACGTCGTGCTCAAATACAAGGCTCGGAATGGGGGCGGCAGAAGATGCCTGATCAGGGTCCGAGTCATGAACAAAATGTTGAATGCTCACCTCGTGAGACGGAACAGATGCCACAGACTCAAAAGAGTCCGGGACTGGTGAGTGGACGGGCGAGTCTCCAGCTGGGGCATCAGCAATCATCAAGAGACCGCCAGCGGGTAAAGGGGCTGCATCAGGATCCTCGTCCTCAAAAGGCTCGTCCTCGTAGAGATCAATGTCGCCGTCAGCCTCGGCGTCTAGTAATAGCTCGTGTGCTGGGTAAGAAGCAAGAGGAATCGGAGCTGGAATCACAACAAGGGGAAGATACTCAGCAGGATCGCCATCAATAGGCTCATAGGCACCCTCAGGTAAAGCGAAGGGCAAAGAGTCATCAGTATGCTCGTCAATGCCGTCGGGTAGAGCGAACGGCTGGAAGTCATCATCATCTGTGCTCGTATAATCTGAGGTATGCACCTCATGCTCTGATGACACAATGTCATCCGACACCATGGGTAGAGGTCCAGTGGTATCTGAGTCTCCGGTGCCTGATGTATCCATGTGTCTGTAACACAATCACAAGTATGCACAAATAATCAGTAAATCAGGCAATCACATAAGTTACCAAATAATAATCACATAATTCTCCTAGTCCCACTAGCCTCCCAGCCTCCCAGACTGTCCTTCCTAGTCCCACTAGCAGACTTTCCCAGCCTCCCAGACTGACTCCCTAGTCCCACTAGCAAATTCTCCCAGCCTCCCAGACTGACTCCCTAGTCCCACTAGCAAATTCTCCCAGCCTCCCAGACTGACTCCCTAGTCCCACTAGCAAATTCTCCCAGCCTCCCAGACTGACTCCCTAGTCCCACTAGCCAACTACCTCAATCCATTAGATCGAGCCTCGGCCTCCCAGACCGAGCCTCAGTCTCCCAGACCGAGCCTCAGCCTCCCAGACTGAGCCTAAAATAATAAATAAAATATGCTCAACATTTGTTTACAAAAACGTTTTGGATCTAGACTTAAGTGGTATGCAGTAAAAATGTTTTCGTGAGAGCCCTAGTGATCATAGTCTAGACTCGAGAAGGAATCCTAGTTCGCTATGATCAGAGCTCTGATACCAAGCTGTCACACCCTGGCTTTGCGGAAGCGTGGTTAATTTGGTGTGACTTCTTAATACCATAGCTTAATCATAACAAGGCTATATGTATTAAAATATGCAAGATCATCCATTGATAATAAAAATATAAAACATTGTCTTAACGGGTGAAACACCCAACAATCATGACTTGTCTAAACATTACAACCATAAACATGACATAAACACGATTCAAGGTCTGTGACTCGTCCAGGAAGAAGTCACATTCCCCGAATCTTGGATGACCCTGATGTCTTATGCAGCGGGAAACCTGTTATACCGTGCCAGATCCTTAATTCCCTGAAATACATGTAAGTTGAAAAATCAACAATAATGTTGAGCGAGTTCATGCGAAAAAATGAGTAAATAAACCTTTATCTTTATCAAAAACCCTGGTATGCAGCAAATAAGGAATAAGAGATCACCAACGGTTTGCAAGGCCATTGATATGTGTAAATGCAAGTAGGAAGGCTCAAACCTAGCAAATTTATGCGTCGGGAACAAAGTCATCCCAAGGTCCGTTATGCTGGACCTGGGACTGGGCTCGCTACACCCAAATAGATCTACCGCTCCTGCCCCTCGGTCCCCACCCTGAGGATTAATGACCTCAAGTTTCCGCCTACCCATTCACATGATCTAAAAGTAACCCTCCTTACGCTAACATACCATGTATAAAGTAATCATAATCATTGTAACATGTATTTCACCCCCGCAGTTTAGAAAACTGAAAACAGTTAAGAGAAAAGGGGGACATGAACTCACAGTGAATGCGTCACAATATCAAGTAATCCAAATATCCAAGTGCTGCGCAACGACCTACATGTGCTAATTCTATTAGACGGATGGCCGTGCTTTAGCTTCATAGTTTATATTTTTGGGAAACAGTTAGACAACCGCTCCGTGTATATACTTGATAACGTATTTTCCTTCCCAAGGATGGGGGAATTAATACATGTGTAATTATATCATTTTATTAAGTCCCACTTAATACATTTTATTTCTTATTCCAAAAATATAATTATTTTTCTCAAAAATAATATATTTCTTTTTCCACATAATACTTTCCCAAAATAATATATTGACAACACATGCGTTTATGAATATTTCCGAATAAAGCGTAAGTTACGTTTTGGCGATTAAGTGGTAATGATAATTACCGTTGTAACTTATATTCTTGTCGTATAAGCGTTTGTATTATTTCGGGTTCGACAAGGTTTGTAAATATTATTTTTACTCTAAAAATAATATTTATACATTTTCACAAAATAATCATAAACAGTGTTGTGAAAAATATATTTATCGAATAAATATTTATCACGTTTATTTTTCGTGAAAATCCCACCTCCGAATGTTTAATAAATAAAGTCATGGCGAAATATATTTGAAAATATGTCAAAAGTAGTCTAACACTTGTAAATAATTCTAAGTGTTATATTTTAGAAAATTTCGCCAGAGTTTCCCCTGTAACTGGAGGTGGCCACGCTTTCAAGCGTATCATTTTCTTTTACAAAATCATTTCAACAATTCTTCAAATCAACCAAATCAATTTCCGATACTTCAAACTAGTTTCAACACATTAAACTCGTAGACTAGTATGTAAAATCACAATATTACATGAACTTGTAGTTTTTCTAAAACTATTATGTAGATCTCGTTATATTTAGTGGATCTATGTATAAAATAGTTTAGTCTTGCAAAAACCCCGTTTTTGGAACAAATCACTCTTTACAACTTCCGACAATTTTTATAAAAATTGTTATTTTGTCGGATCTTTCGTTTCACAAGTGTTTTTACACTTGTAGTTTATAGAAATCATCTTTTATTAACATGTTATCCACTTTTATAAAACATGATTTTCTCAACACCCGGTTCTACGAATATACCACTTGTACATACGTAGATCGGCTCGTTTTAAATACTATTTCACGCGTCAAAACACTTTTACACAAGTTCATGTTTCCCGTGTGGTGGAGTTTCACCTTTTAACCCTTGTACAAAAGAAACAAGTGTATGTCAAGATTCGGGATCTTAACAAAGTCGGGTTAAACGATGATAAGAGCCACCACATCGTAGATCGGGTCTCTACAACCAACATATTCGAATACTACGACTTTTACACGCGTTATATGCTTTTAACCAACGATATTCAAGTTTTAGTAAACTTTTTAGATTCAAATGATGGGTTACCGACTTTTAACCGTTAAGAATCCTTTTAACCACTTTAGATATGATTAAAAACGAGTTTTAAATGTTATACCTCTAGCTCGGGGCTAGGGAAGATCTTTGGCGAAAACGGCGTGGATAAAAGCAAATGCACGTGGTCCTTTAGCTTCCGTTTGCTCCAAGCTCCGTTGTAGGTGATCCCCGTCACTAGTATATGCTTGGAATGGAGAGACACGAACCGAAAAATGGATGGATGGATGTGAGTGTTCTCGGCCGAGAGGGAGAGGGAACAAGAGAGAGAGAGAGTTGTGTTGGTGTGTGTGTGTTGAGTGTGTGAGAGTGTGTGTATTTATAGAGAAAATCAAGTCCTTCGTCCAACGGTTCTCGAGTCGTCTAGATATCCACGAAACTATTATAAAATATTAAAACTTGTACTCCCTTGTCACATCATAGTTGGCCGATCCCATTAGGGTGTAATGGCATCCGGTTCGATCTCGATTGTTCAGTTAGAGTTTAGTTTAGTTAAGTGGGTTAACTTAAAGGTCTAACCCCGTTAGTTGTTTAATGCGTTAAAAGCGGGTGTTAGGGTAATCAGGGACCCTAACTGGCTCAGAAAAAGACTAACAATATTTCTGGCAATATTTTTATGTTCCGGGTATAGTCCGGTTGTTCAGTTGGATAGTAATCCGTTAAAGTGCTTAAGTAATCTTTTAAGCGTCATAAATAATATTTTTAGCGACACAATTTATTCTGCAAAGTGTCAGGGATAATTTCTCATGTTTTGGCACTTTATTAATTAGCTAGAAGCTAGTATGTTGATAAAAGTGCTATGTTCCGTGCTTAAAGTATGTTTTAGGCACATCCAAATCTCTATATCTTATCCCTAGAGACGTAATCATACAACCCTTGTATACCTACACACACTATGGGTGTAGTAAAATAATTCTGGCTCATACAGGCCTTTAGAGGCAGTGTTTGCCTGATGCTGGCTATATCAGCATGTTCAAATAGGTTATCCGTTTAAATGCTACCGTGCTTTTGTGCATCATGTTTGTCACTAATGTTCAGTAAATAAATAATGTAGTGACGGAAAAATCAAAGTATGATGCAGATATGTACAAGTATCAACAATCAAGTAGCAGTTTATCAGAAATCTCAGTTAAGCACAGTGATTAGGCAGTAATTAATAGTTAATTAAGTCGTACGGATACCTGGTTTGGTGAGGGTTGTCACATGCCGACTCTGATATTTGTTGATTTTATGAGGATTTACGCGTCTTATGTGATTTATCTGTTTATGTGTTACGATTTTTGGTGATTTATTCGCTTTTCGCCCTTCGCTTTGGTCGACACACACAACTCGCACTGCACATCTATCTCAATACGCTAACAAATCGATACTATTTGTGGAGCCATCTTACGCCATGTTGCTCGATGTATTCGATAATCGCAATCGCTATTCTCGAACGCTCGCGGACTTTAAATGATAGGTTTCTGTATTCTGACTGCTTCTATGTGCTCTATGTGCTTTTAGGAGAATTGTGTGCTCATATGCTTCTGTGTTTCTGTGCCTTACGTGCTTATGTGCTTTTGTGCTTATGTGAATCTGTGATTATGTGCCTATGTGTTTACGTGATCGTGTTACTGAGCTTTAGTAGTATTAGGCATGTGAGGTGAGATTCAATTATATTGTGTTTGAGTCCTATGGCGATGTCTGTTGCAGACAATGTCGTCATCTGGATCCCGTCACACTCGCACTGCTCGCCAAAACCTGAAAGACAAACGCCTTGCTGCTCTCGTTGCCAAGCAAATGGCAAAGGCTGTTCCTCAGACCGTGAGTGAACTATACGAGAACATGAGCAAATCATCCGAGGAATCCAGGACTGAAACCCCCAAAGCTGCTTTCAGCTTCAAACAGTTCAAGGCATGCGGACCGAAAGAGTTCACTGGCGAGGAAGGCCCTACGGCTTTGTTTCAATGGTTCGACTCAAACGAGGTCACCCTGCGTCAGAGTGGATGTCCTGACAATCTCCGCACTCTGAATGCTACCGGCGTCTTCCAGTCCCGCGCCTTAGACTGGTGGACGGCCGAGAGAAACAAACGCGGAAATGATGCAGCTTATGGTCTGTCTTGGGATGAGTTGAAGAACGTCATGCTCGAAGAGTTCAGCCCTCCCCATGAGCGCCAAAAGCTGGAGGATGAATTCTGGCATATTAAGCAGAAAGATGGTGACAACGCTGCTTTAACCACTCGCTTCAAGCAGCTCAGTATTATCTGTCCCGATCAAGTCAAGACTGCTGACATGACAATCAAGAAGTACATCCATGCTCTGCCGGATTGTGTTGCAGATTTTGTGCATGCTTCAAAGCCAGCAACAATCGAAGAAACTTACTTGCTTGCCGCTGAAATCAACGACAAGCGAGTAAAAGCTGGTGTTTAGGATAAAGCTTCGAAGAGCCTGCACCAAGCTACCACCGCCGCACCAACCGTTGACACCGCCGCCTCCGCTCCTTAATCGTCAAAGTCCTCTCGTCGCAAGAGGAAGAATAACAACAGCAGCTCCAACAACAAGAACTGTGTTGTCACTACTACTGCTGCCCCGCTTTAAGCCGTACCGGCTCAGCAGCAACAACAACACCGATCAGCCCCAGCTCCAATCACCTATGCACCACCTGCATACACAGGCCCTCACCCTGCCTGCCCAACATGTACTTATCATCATCCAGTGGGTATCGCCTGCCGATTCTGCGTGCATTGCAACATGTATGGCCACTTCACCGCCAACTGCCGTACTAGTCCTCGACAAGCACCAGCTCAAGCTACTGCTCATCAAGCTCTACTTCCAGCTCCGCAAGCCCAACATGCGGCTCAGGCACCCGCGGTCAACGCCAGAGTCTGCTTCGCGTGTGGTGATCCCAACCACTTCGCGAACATGTGCCCGAACAGGGTTGTGAAACAAGAGCCCCAGCAGCAGCAGCCTCAGCAACAGCAACAGCAGCAGCAACAGCCTCAACAGCAACAGCAACAAGCCGCCCGCGCCAGAACTTTCAACATCAATGTGCGCCAAGCCCAGGCTGACAACAATGTGGTTAATGGTACGTTTCTTGTAAACGGTATTTATGCTTCGTGTTTGTTTGGTAGTGGAGAAGATAACTATTTTGTATCGTTTGAATTCGAAAAGCTCCTTAATCGTAAGCGCTCCCATCTCCCCTCAACGTTCGATGTTGAAGTCGCCACCGGAAAAACCATCGCTGTCAATTCTGTTCTTCGTGATTGTACTCTTTAACTCAACAATCACATCTTTCCAATTGACCTCATTCCGATGCAACTCGGAAGTTTTGACATCATAGTAGGCATGGACTTTCTTCGCGAAAACCATGCTGAAGTTGTGTGCTTTGATAAGATGATTCGATTCGCGCTCGCTAATGGTGATTTATTATGTGTGTATGGTGAAACTCCCTCGAAAGGTCTCAAACTCATGTCTTGTGTCCAAGCTAGCAAGTATCTCCGCAAGGAATACAGAGCTTTCTTGGCTAACATTGTAGTAGCAGAGAAGGAAAAGAAAAGGAAGACCGAAGTGAAAGATGTTCCTGTTGTCCGTGAATTTCCTCACGTATTCCCTGATGATCTTCCCGGACTTCCGCCAAGTCGTGGTATCGACTTTCGCATCGACCTTATTCCTGGAGCCAACCCTGTTGCTAAAGCTCCTTATCGACTCGCTCCGTCCGAAATGCGTGAACTCTCGAGTCAACTCCAGGAATTACTTGATAAAGGCTTCATTCGCCCGAGCACCTCTTCTTGGGGCGCACCGGTCCTTTTCGTCAAAAAGAAGGATGGGTCGTTTCGGATGTGCATCGACTATCGGGAGCTGAATAAGTTGACAATCAAGAATCGCTATCCCCTGCCTCAAATTGATGATTTGTTTGATCAGCTACAAGGTGCTACGTGTTTCTCCAAGATCGATCTATGCTCAGGCTACCATTAGTTACGCATTCAAGAGGAGGATATACCCAAAACCGCTTTCCGCACTCGATACGGCCATTAAGAGTTCATTGTTATGCCTTTTGGTTTAACCAACGCACCCGCGGTTTTCATGGATCTGATGAATTGCATGTGTAAACCATTTCTGGACCGCTTCGTCATCGTGTTCATCGATGATATCCTGATCTATTCCAAATCAAAACCCGAACACGCGCAGCATCTACGTTTGGTTCTCGAGCTACTCCAGGGGAATCGACTCTATGCCAAGTTCTCCAAGTGTGAATTCTGGCTAGAGGAGGTTCAATTCCTCGGTCACATTTTCAATAGTCAAGGTATTTATGTCGATCCCGCGAAGATTGAAGCAGTTAAGAGTTGGGTTACGCCTAAGAACCCGTCTGAAGTCCGTTCTTTTCTCGGACTAGCAGGCTATTATCGCCGATTTATCGAAGGATTCTCTAAAATCGTCGTGCCGCTTACCGCTCTCACACATAAAGACAAGCCTTTTGCTTGGGGAACCGAAGAAGAGTCTGCTTTCCAAACCCTCAAGCATATGCTTTGCAATGCTCCCGTCCTCACTTTACCCGACGGAAACGATGACTTCATTGTCTATTGCGATGCCTCGAACCTTGGCCTTGGTTGTGTTCTCATGCAACGGGACAAGGTTATCACTTACGCATCTCGTCAGCTCAAGATCCACGAGAAGAACTATACAACCCACGACCTCGAGCTAGGCGCAGTTATTTTTGCGTTAAAGATTTGGCGACACTACCTTTATGGTACCAAGTGTACGATCTTCACCGATCATAGGAGCCTACAACATATCTTTGATCAGAAAGAACTTAATATGCGTCAACGCCGATGGGTAGAACTTCTCAACGATTACGACAGTGAGATTCGTTATCACCCAGGCAAAGCAAATGTCGTTGCCGACGCTCTAAGCCGACGAAGCTATCTGCATAGCATTCCTAATATTCCAGCCCAGCATCATCTCAAATCTCTCATCCGCGAAGCCCAACATGCTTGCTTTACTGAGCGCACTTTGAAGAAAGAAAGGATTCACCACGATGGAGCCCATCTTGTGAATAAGTCGAATGGGATATTCCACTATCTGGACCAAATTTGGATCCCTAAGCGGACCGATTTACGACAGATTTTGATGGACGAAGCCCACAAATCCCGATATTTTATTCATCCTGGTGCCGATAAAATGTACCAGGACCTTCGCTACAAGTACTGGTGGCCGGGCATGAAAAGGGATATCACTCTCTACGTTGGAAGGTGCCTGACTTGCTCGAAAGTCAAGGCTGAACACCAAAGACCCTCTGGCTTACTTGAACAACCCCCAATCCCTATTTGGAAGTGGGAAAGTATAGCTATAGACTTTATAACGAAACTCCCGCGTACAACCGCAGGTCATGACAGCATCTGGATTGTCGTTGATCGTTTGACCAAATCTGCTCACTTTCTGCCAATACGAGAAGACTACAAGGTAGAACGATTAGCCCGAATCTACACCGACGAGATCATTTGTCGACATGGGACGCCTCGCGACATCATCTCTGACTGTGATGCTCGGTTTACCTCGCGTCTGTGGGAAACGTTTCAAACGGCTCTCGGTACTACGCTTAATCTAAGTACCGCATTCCACCTTCAAACGGACGGTCAGACTGAGAGAACGATCAGAACCCTTGAAGACATGCTCCGTTCTTGTGTCATAGATTTCAGTGGTAATTAGGACGCTTACCTGCCGTTAGTCGAATTCTCGTATAATAACAGTTATCATTCCAGCATTCAAATGGCACCGTTTGAGGCTTTATATCGAAGAAGATGTCGATCGCCTATTGTATGGCACGAGATCGGGCACTCACAATTAACCGGTCCTGAGCTACTGCAAGAAACGACTGACAAAATCCTCCAAATTCGAGACAATTTGCTGAAAGCTCGGAGTCGTCAGAAAAGTTACGCCGATAGATGACGCAAGCCCCTTGAATTTGACGTTGGCGACTACGTACTCCTAAAGGTATCACCTTGGAAGGGTGTGGTCAGATTCGGCAAGAAAGGGAAACTAGCGCCTCGATATGTTGGACCTTTTAAGATTCTGGAAAGGATTGGAAAAGTCGCCTACAGACTCGAACTACCGGAGGAACTTAGCAACGTCCACCCGACATTCCATGTTTCGAACCTCCGAAAGTGCCTTGCTGAGCATGATTTAATTGTACCTCTTGATGATCTTCAAATAAACGAAACACTACACTTCGTGGAGAAGCCTGTCGAGATCATGGATCGCCAAACCAAGCAGCTCAGACGCTCACGCATTCCCATTGTAAAGGTTCGATGGGAAGGCAAACGAGGCGCAGAGTTCACTTGGGAACTCGAAAGCGACATGAAGGCGAAGTACCCGCAGTTGTTTGTTACTGTGACACCCCAGGAAAACCATGCAACTTAACTAGCTTCCTCAGTGAGTACGTACCAAATTTCGGCATGAAATTTCTTTCAACTTGGGGATAATGTGACAATTCGTAATTCAAACCTATCTTTGTGTTTAATGTAACGTATGTGAACGTGATGTGATTATATGAACTTGGTTGATTAATTGAATGTTATGTTATATGTTTATGTGTAACGAATGTATGTAAATAATTGAGCCTAAACGCACAACACTTGGCCAATCGCACAAGCCTATTCGGGCCACACTCATTGCATCCGAAACCAATGGGTAGCCCATGATGGGTTCGGCCCACTCCCTTATGTCGCATAACCTCATGAGGAGGGGGTATACTCTTCATTGTTTTGCTAAACACTTTACACATCAAAACCCTACTCTCTTTCTCTCCTCTCAAAGTCGAAGGCAACACCCCCATCTCTCTCTAAGCTTTTGGTTTGGATCATCCTTGTTCTACTCTCTAATTGGTTAGTGTATTACTTTGATTGTATGATTGTTGATATGTTGGCTTACATGTTTTACATGATGATTTTAGGGATGTTAGGTGTTTGATTATGATGTAAACTGTTAGGGTTTGGTGTTCATAATAATCGGCTCACATGTGTACTTGATGATATTCATATGATTCGGATTGCATGATCTAGATTTAGAACCGAATATATATAATCGGCTGTTGTGATTTGATAATCGAAGTGGTTGCCTGATGGTTAGGATTTGCATATTGATATAAAAAGTTCACTAATCTAATGATCCGGATTGAATGTTTGATTATCGTTCATGACTATGATTAATTAGGGTTTATACGAATCACATGATGATTGCTTGATTTGATCGATTATTGGTTTGGATGGAAACTGTTGATTGTGTTGATTGATAAATTGCAAATATGGAAACTATTAATTTGGTCAAACGAATTGATTGGAACTAGTAACTGACTTGCATGATTTTAGGGAATCATTTAACCAATCGCACAAGTTTGTCGGTCGCACAAGATCAAGTCACACAAGACCTGATCTGATCGCACAAGCTCCCAATCGCACAAGATAGGATACATCTGTTAAAGCATCATGTACAACATATACCTTGCATGATCGCACAAGACCTGTGGATCGCACAAGATAGTGCCGATCGCACAAGGCTTGGGCCACACACAAACTACTTAAACTGTTACACTGTTGGGCCTCACAGCCCAATCCCAATCGCACAAGGACTGGTCAGTCGCACAAGACCATCCGGACCGCACAAGACTCATGTTTAACTGTTGGGCCGTATACATGTTGGACTGCTTATGTTATTTGGGTCGGGTATGATTGAATCGCACAACCCATTGTGGATCGCACAAGTTATGCTGATCGCACAATAGGTTGGGCCACCTGTTCATTGGGCTTATCTTTCGGGTCGCACAAGTATGAAAATGTCATGTTAGGACTGTTAACGTGACAATACGTGTTTGCCATGATCAATACGTGTTCGTAATCTGTTAGCTTATGTGCACTATTTGAACCTAGACCTGACTTGTATGGTAACCATGTTAGGACGTGGTTGACCACTCTTAGCTCAAGTAACCTTTTCGTGTATCTGCCGAGCAAACCAAGGTGAGTTCACACTTTTCCAAGGCATGGGATTCCCGGTGGGTTGGGAATGGGAATTTGTATGACTACCCGTACGTGCATCACTACTAGACTACTTAACACCGTCCTCGGTTTGGGAAGGACGCCAGTGCTAAGTCCTACGTAAAACCTACGTACTATTGTCCTCGGTTTGGGAAGGACACCAGTGGTAGAACTTACGTAAAACCTACGTACTATTGTACTCGGATTGGGAAGGACACCAGCGCTAAACCTACGTACTCGCTACGTACTACTGTTCTCGGTTAGGGAAGGGCACTTACGTAAAGCCTACGTAAACTCATACTTACAGCTGTCCTCAGGTTGGGAAGGACACCTATAGATACAACTAGTCTAGTACCTACAACATGGGAAGCCCCCACTTATCACTGTAAAGATTTGGGAACAAGGATACTGGGTAAACGCATGGTTATGAAATGAACTTACTGTTTCTGAAACGAACTCATTCACTGAACAATCAACTGTGAACTCGCTCAACTTTGTTGTTGACTCTCTGTTACATGCCTTGCAAGTCGATAGGTATTCATGGAGCTTGCACAGGGAGGCACGGTCGTTGTGGGACATGGACAGTGGATGCCATGTTAAAAACATTATGACATTTTGAACTTATTACTTATGTTTGGGTTTTCATAATTATGCTTCCGCTAAACACTTAACTATGTTTTGTTTTGAACACCTTTTATATTGATGGGTTGAACTTTATTATTTACTTGCTATGTTCAATATGATTGGTGGCTTGATCCTGGTCAGGTCACGCCTCCAAGCGGTGATACTCCGTGTGTGGATTTTGGGGGTGTGACAGTTACGGCTTCGGCTTAATTTCGGGACGAAATTCCCTTAAGTGGAGGAGGCTATAACACCCCGTGTTTCGAAAGTCAAAGTCAAAGTCAAAGTCAAGATTGAAGTCAAAGGGAGACAAGATCGCTAATTGCGATCTGTTACTCCTTGCTCAATTCCTGTTTTAACTTCTTTGACTCGTAGATAGTCTATTTTATGCTTTACGTTAGTTGTATTATGTGGAGTACTTATTACTAATCGAGATTTAATCGATGTTTATCGCATATTTGATCGCTTCATCGCTCATCGCAATCGTACTCGCAACTCGAATTACGCGTTCTGGATATTGTTTTACGTGTGTGTGTGTGTGTGTGTGGTTTTATATGTTACTTGTGTGTGTTTATTTATGTTTATGTGTGGTGAATAATCGAAACACAATCGAAACTCATCGCAATCGAATCGCAAATGCAAAACGCAAGTGTAATCATCCTAATTAACTTGATGATTGTATGTTAGATATAGTAGTTGGGATTAAAAGTAATTTGAATGAGAAACTCTATCGCATCACAACGCTCGCAATCGCAATCGAAACAGCAAAACTCATCGCGCCGCGCACTCGAATCAAGTGGCCAGCCGACCAAGCTGCCACCCGATCGAGGTGCCGCTCGATCGAGCTGCCACCCGACCAGGGATGCCACTCGATCGACCAGCCTCCTTTCCCCCTTTCCTTTTATGGAAACCCTATAAATACCCCTGTCAACATCACAAACTTACCTTTTCTGCACCTCTCGTCCGACCAGCGCTTCTTGCCCACTTTTCTTTAGATTTATCGCGATTCTTGTAAGTTTTCCACCTAAATCTTGTACCTTCTTGATCTACACGCACTCCTACACCTTTCTATCTTTTGAATCTTAACTTTTTAACCGTGAAATCACTAGATTTGAGATGTTCTAGGATGATGTCATCATGGTGTTCTTAGGAACTTCATGTTTTGGCTTCAATCCTTTGAGAACAACTTAGATATAACCGATTTCCACATAAACAAACAAAGATCTTGCATAGATCTAAACATATTCATGGTGAGAAAGGATTGAAAGATGGTTTCTAACCTTCTTTCAACTCTTTTACACTCAATGCACTCAAAACTGAGGAAACCGGATCTCGTTCTGACCTTTACTCGTTCTTAGTGTTGTGTTGGTTCAAGATCTGGATTCTATCCACGAGACCACCGATTTCGGGTTAACCAAGAACACCGTCTTGAACCGGTTAACTGGTTGGACTTGGGTGATTCCTGTTCGATCGGGTTACTGGGGTCAAGATGGGGTTCTGTTGATTAGCACGTTGTCACACCGTCTCGATCAAACTACAAAACTATCCCAAAACAACCAAGGAAGAAGACGATCAGGTCGGCCAGGACAGAGTGCCGCCCGATCGGACTGCTGTCCGATTGGATTGTCACCCGATCGGGTTACCACCCGAACGGCTTGCACCTTGGGTTCCACACTTTACTATTAATCCAACTTGTGAGGTTTGAACGTCGAACGGATTGTCGTCCGATCGGATTACCATTCGACCGGACTACCACCCGACCATGTGATGTTTTGAACTCAACACTTAAACAATTTTCAACATGTTCAATACAAACGGATTGCCACCCGATCGGACTACAATCCGATCGAGTGACAAACTGTTGTGTACTTGTTCTCACTGAAGTGTCCCACCAATCGGATTGCTGTCCGATCGAACGGTCGTTCGACCGACCGACCTGAAGGGTAGAGATACTTCTCTATTTTCAAAATGCTACAACGAAAACTTCAAAGCACAAGCCATCATACACAAACACATCCTTCCCAAACGAAGTAACAATCCACTCGAAAGGTCACCCGATCGGATGACCATCCGAGCGGATTGACACCCGATCGACCGGCCACCCGATCGGATTGCCATCCGATCGGAGTACCATCCGATCCACTGGCACTTCTCACCGATTTACGTATCACTTATCGTTATGCTATCATTCTGAGCAGGCTAATCTCACTCTAGCGCTCCCTTCAATCCATCATCGTTGTGAGTATACTCGATCCCTTTTTGCTTTACGCACTTTTGGGTGTTACATACGTTACTTATTCTAAATTACATCGAACACACTACACAATACTTTAAACGCTAACCGTTACCGCATGTTATATGTGACTTAATGAATGCTTGTTTGTTATGTTTACACATGGAATGCTGTCTACCTGCCTCAGCAACGATAGTACTATTTGTTTGGACTCAGCACCTGTTCACTCAGGGGTTGTTAAGGACAATTTGTTACATGGCTCACAGTGGTGAGTGTGTATTACGAACTGCCTTGGGCAGTCAACCCACAGTCATTGGTATCGATAGGTTCATGTCGATAACTAACATGCCTCATTTTACACTCTGTACGTGCTGGTTATGCGTAACAATTTCGAACTCTATTATATCTATTAAACTTGTATGCTCACCTTTACACTATGTGTATTGACCTTTACTTTAATGTATGTGACAGGTGCTTAGGATGTTTATATGCTTGGCTTGCTGTGAAATCGAGGCTAGGAAAGGTCTAGAAACGAATAAATGAATTGTCTGTATTTGAAAATCTGAGTTGTCGGAACAGAACAATTTGACTAGATCTTGTCTGTAATAATTATGTTATCTTTTATGACATGGTATGGGACATGTTGCTTTAAATAATTGGTAATTATAGTTGTTATGGAAACTTCTGGACAATCTGTTTCGCTCAGTGCCACGCCCCGATGTTTCCGCCATCGGTTGGGGTGTGACATGAAGTTTTATAAGCAAGCGAGAGGCTCTGTGAAATGAAGAAAGGTTGTCTACTCCATTATTCTAACGGTCGTGTGGTGCATTTGACGAAGTCAAAATAATATTATCTTCAACCGTAAACAACCTAAGGTGGAGAGTTTAAAGTAGGAAATTAGAGTTTTCGCGTACCTATGGGTTAAGCATCAGTCAAAATCCGTTGGTTTATCATAGGAAAACTGGCGAAATTTCGTGTTAATTTTTTTGGGTCTATTATGTAGTTTGTTGTCTGGTTGTTTTTGGATGTGGATTAGCACAATGCTAATCTGTTTTTTAATAAAATTTGATTTGTTTGCTGTTTAAAAAAAGGAAATATATCTCAATTATCTTATTTTAATGTGTTTAAAAGTTTTGTTGTGGAAAGTTTGATGCGGAAAGTTTTTGTTATGTTTTTACTTAGGTCATGTGTTGCTTCATGTACAATTGTGTTAAATACTCGGTTTAGGTAGCATTGGTTTAGGTTTGGTAATCGGGTTTCGGTAAAAAAAGGTAAAAACATAAGTGCCTTTATTTCTTTGGGATTATGGTAAAAAGTGGTTTGGCTCAACTCATTTCTTCATAAGTGCTTTGGCTTAACCGGTACCGTATCGCATAGCATAGGGGTGCATATGTAAAGAAAAGGAAGGAGGCGCCCCATGGAAAAAAAGTGTTATTTTACGGCAAATAACGTTTGAAAACATGTCTTTTAATTTCAACATTGGTACCGCATAGTATTGACACCAAATTTTAACTTATTTATTTAAACACTTAATAACGTTTGAAAACATGTCTTTTAATTATTTATTGACATAATTAGATTATAAATTGATTTTTTCTGCCTGGGAAGTTCCGGGGTTATAAAGATTCACAACTACATGGTATATTTTTATTAATTAATATATATAGATGTATATTTATTTTTTAGATATAAAGATTCACAACCCGGAGTATTCCCGGGTGATAACCTATTGATTAATATACTAGACATTGTTAAACAAATAATTACACATAGTCTAATATTAATTTTGGTGCAGAAATGTTAATTAGTGAACAATAACATGCGAAAACCAAACAATAAAACGTTCATCTATCAATTTTTGAGGGTTCACACCGAATCACATAATAATGACAATAATTTAATGTTCCACACATATTGGAACAATTCCATTTGTTAAAATTCACTGGTCACTAACGTTCGCTTCATATATTATATTTTTATTGATGCGCTATATATGGTAATAACTAAAGTTGTTTATCAAATGCAAACTTGTGCATTTAAATTTTTTTTTTGAATGGCTAAACTTGCACACTATGGGGATTGAACCCATGACCTCCTTCTATCCTACACCTTATCTAACTCACCAACACCATTGCTATTCCCAATACTTGTGCATTTAAATGGGCCTTGCTAGACTAGTTCTATAGACTCAACTTAATCATGATTAAGTCTGAATGTATGAAATGAATGCAAAACATGTTTCATTACATGTAAAGATAAGGCCCCCCTTATTCCCACACCCTCTAGATCTTATTTTCACATCCCAAGTATATACGGGCCGTATACAAAATATACGGCCCGTATAGAATGTTTTTAAAAAGGAAAATGCGCAGAGAATGTTTTTTTTGATTTATTATATACGGCCCGTATATAGTTATACGAGCCGTATACAAGTGTATACGATTTATAAAAAGTATACGGCTCAATGGATTTATTTCTGAGGTTTTTGATGTTTACCAAATGTATACGGGCCGTATAACTGTATACGGGCCGTATAGATTAATGTTTTTCAATTATCACGTTTTTTCCCGTAAAAGCACCATCATTCTAGGGTTTCAATTATCACGTTTTTTTCCCGTAAAAGCACCATCATTCTAGGGTTTCTAAACTCTTCATCACCATGGTTTTCAGGACCGGATCGGACATTGAACCGTACGCCTTACTGGTTCACTGGTTGAACCGGTTTGACCGGTCGGACCGGATTTACAAACCGGATGACACAATATATATGATATATTTAAACCCCTTCAACTTCAACAACCCTTAAACTTCAACAACCCTTCAACTTTTCAGCTTAGTGCTTACATATCTTTTTCATAAAATCAAACCACAAATCTGTTCCGTTCTCTCTTAAAGAAAAACCCTTATCTCCGAATCCGATGATAGTATAAAAGTTATCGTCAAGGATCAGGTTAGATTTTCATCAAATGTTGTTGAAATTAACCATCAATACTTATGATCTGTTCATGTTTTGACTTTTGGTGACAATACGCACGTTTTTGTGATATTTGCTGAGGGACCGAACCCCGGTTGGACCAGTTGAACCAGCCGGTCCGAACCGGTTACGAAAACCATGTTCATCACCTTTAAACAACGTTGATCGGAACACGCCGCTTAAATCGGAGCACAAGTAGAGTAACGTTACCGATCAGTCCGTTGATCAAGTAACTAGCAGAAGAACCCGACACAAACAAGTTCTCCACAGTTTGTTATTCAGATCTCTGTTCGGTCATCTTTCCAAACTACAACATACGATAACTTTAAACTTTATAGTGTGTGATTTGACCAGGAAATGATTGGAGGTGATTGCTACCTTTAATAAGCTGTCATAGTTGTCAAATTCGATTTCAACAAATCTTTTCCTTTTCCTTCAATTTCTAGAACATTCTCCGTAACATGAAGACGTGTCGGGTTCTTCTACTAGTGGTATTTTAATGAAGTATTGAAGATTGAATGTGCAAACCCAACCGTTTTTTACCACGGAAACGGTGACTATGCGAAATACAAACCGCAATTGTTTTTTACTACGGAAACGGTGGCTATGCGAAATACAAACCGCAATCTTTTGTGACTATGGGAAACACAAGTTTTCTTTTTGAGCTTGATGGATGTCCGTTATCTCAGTTGAGGCGGGCATTGTTTAAATCTGAATATAAGTAGATGTTACGTGTAACTTCATTAAACCAAGAACAAAGCCTATTTCGAAACACATATGTTCGTATCAGCGTTGTTTATCACCCTGTGTGAGCATTGGAAACCCGACAAACAGTCTTGACAACTGTGACAGCTTATCTATCTGTGTGTGTCACATCCATCCTGTTATAGCAATCGATATGATTAATTTTACAGATTTTTTTCTAATTAGCGTTGTTAACTACCAAAAGAATGCATACACAAATAGTTCTAGTGGACGAAGCAAATAGACCGTTGTTATTGTGTCTATCTCGGTTGTTATTGTGTCTATCTTGGTTATTCAGTACTTTCGTGATAATAAAACAAGAAGACATTGATTTTGCCAAGATTGAAGGAAAGAATCTGGCCATAAGCGTTGTGGATTCTCAGCGTTATCCGAATGTAAGTGGATCGGGTTCTGCTAGTTATTCGGAATGTTTCGAATCATCACAGAAGACGTGTCGGGTTCAACTCTCCTATATCAACATACTCTTCTCCATACGTTTAGTTGTTACGAATGACAACTTGAGGGGTCTAGTTAACTTTTAGATTCAGATTCAGATTCAATTCAGGAAGCAGATGATTGGAGCGTAGGAATCAATTCAAAACCCTCACCCTCAAAATCAACCAGAAACCAAAGGAAAAAGGGCAGATAATGACTGATGGTTCTTCGTTGAGGAAACCAAACGTAGACGGAAATGATAGGCCTGGTAACCGGAAGAGAAAAAACCCTAGTGCATATTCAATCTTCATTGCTTCATTAAAATTACAACACACGATAAAATGCTTGGAACTCACCTGATAACAAATAATCAGTTCAAACTTTCAACAATCGACATATGGTCCTTGTTTTTCCACGTCATTATGTCACTTTGTGTGTTGACGAAGCTGACAAACACATTGGTATTTTCTCAAAATGTGCAAACTTGAAGAATCTCACATTAAAGGAGTTTGCAACAACGGGATCAAATGGTTTGAGTATCTTTCATCCTCGTTTGGCTAATCTCACACAATGATGAACAGATGAATTTGTGTATCTAAATCAGGTTCTCTGCCTTAGATCGGTCATTCCTTGTGATACATGAACGTTGTATTCTTGTCTTTCAGAAGAGTTTGTATTGAACCAAGAATACTTATACTCTTCTAGCAGAACCCGACACGTCTTCTATCATGTGACGGACACAGGTGCAAGAGAATGGCGAGTTATTTTCAGTTATTTCTGTTGATCCACAAATTCCATTGTTTAAATCAGAACCAGGTTCTCAAAACAAGGATCGTTCTAATAGATTAAAGAGAATAAACCAATTTTTACCATTTTTTACCAATAGTATACGGGCCGTATAACAATATACGACCCGTATACATCATTCGTATACATTGTATACGATCTGTAAAAAAAATTTTACTGAGAGTATACGGCTGTATAAACCGTATACGGCCCGTATACATATGGTAAAAACCTCTGTAATCTTTATATAGTGTGTGATTTGACCGATTGTATTAAGTTATCTCTGTTGAATTTGATTTCAACAAATCTTTTCCTTTTCCTTCAATTTCTAGAACATTCTCCGTAACATGAAGAGATATCAATTGTATTTTTTTAGTTGCTTCTCTTGTTAAGTTTCTGAACCAACCGAAATCCACAAATTCCAACAGTTACTTCGTTTTTACCATCCAGTTTCCAAACTCTTTCACTCAAAGTTAATATTCACTGTGGTGGATGCAAGCATAAAGTTAGAAAAATACTCAAGAAGATTGAAGAGTACACAACTGAAGGTTCAGTGCACGAAAAGTTTCTTACGAACGATATGTATCAGGAAGCTCAGTATCAACAACTTGTGAGTGGGAATATGGCTATGAAGAATAGTATGGATAAACAATCACCGGTACGGATTTTGGTGTTTTGGTAGGTTGAAAGAGGTGAATGGTCCTTGTTTTTCCATGTGCTTGTGCTGTAGAAACCGGTGATGAACTTGTGCTGTAGAAACCGGTGATGAACTTGCGCTGTAGAAACCGGTGATGAACTTGCGCTGTAGAAACCGGTGATGAACTTGTGCTGTAGAAACCGGTGATGAACTTGTGTTGTAGAAACCGGTTATGAACTTGTGCTATAGAAACCGGTGATGAACTTGTGTTGTAGAAACCGGTGATGAACTTGTAAAATGCTTGTAAAATTGCATCAACTCTCCTATATCAACATACTCTTCTCCAGATGCTTAGTTGTTATGAATGACAACTTGAGGGGTCTAGTTAATCTATTACAAGCTACAACACACGATAACTTTACACTTTATATAGTGTGTGATTTGACCGGTTGTATTCAGTTATTTCAGTTGGTCCACAAATTCCAACAAATATTTCACTCCAGTAGCTGAAACCAAACGTAGACGAAGATGATAGGCTTGGTAACCGGAAGAGAAAAAACGGCATGATTCGGAATGTTTCGAATCATCACAGAAGACGTGTCGGGTTCTTCTTCTAGTGATTCGGAATGTTTCGAATCATCACAGAAGACGTGTCGGGTTCTTCTGCTAGTGATTCAGAATGTTTCGAATCATCACAGAAGACGTGTCGGGTTCTGCTAGTAGTATGAGTCTGAGTCCATGCGACAGACACAATTCTTGCAACTTAAATCCACAATCAACGTATACAGATGCAAGAGAATGGCGAGTTACTTTCAGTTATTTCTGTTGATCCACAAATTCCATTGTTTAAATCAGAATCAGGTTCTCAAGACAATGATCCTTCTAATAGATTAAAGAGAATAAACCAATTTTTACCATTTTTTACCCATAGTATACGGGCCGTATAACAATATACGACCCGTATACAATCATCGTATACATAGTATACGATCGGTAAATATATTTTTTACCAGTCGTATACGGCCGTATAAAAGGTATACGACCCGTATACGCATGGTAAAAAATTTTGAAAATTCAGGTTTATCTTGTTAGTTTCTCAAACATTAATAAACATCTGCTTCCTGAATCTGAATCAGAATGTTAACTCTTTCCTTTTCATGAGGTAAAACCAGTTTCAACATCGAGGGTTGTATCGGAATCAGGCGTTGGAAGGATTGTAGTAGTAGGACATTGGTACCACTGTGAAAGTTGCACCAGGAAGCTCAACTTTAACGGACCGGTTGTTCGACCGAGTAATCAATTGTATTTTTTTAGTTGATTCTCTTGTTAAGTTTTTCTGATCCAACCGAAATCCACAAATTCAAGTCAAGGATCGTTCTAATAGATTAATGAGAATAAACCCTCGTTTCTTCATCTTCATCTTCAAGAACAATGATGAACAGATGATGTTGGGAATTAAACGCATGTACGTGACAAAACAAGGATCGTTCTAATAGATTAAAGAGAATAAAGCAACCGAAGAGGCAGCAAGGACAGATAATACTTCATTTGTCGAGAAACCATACTGTCAATAAACTACCATCTTTTACTCATAAACCCTTGAATCCCAACGCTTCGCTAAAAGAGCCTGTATTAGAAACCATCCTATGCCTTTTACCAACCGAAGAGGCAGCAAGGACAGATAATACTTCATTTGTCGAGAAACCATATTGTCAGAATGTTAACTCTTTCACTCATAAACATCTGCTTCCTGAATCTGAATCAGAATGTTAACTGTTTCACTCATCAACATCTGCTTCCTGAATCTGAATCAGAATGTTAACTCTTTCACTCATCAACATCGAGGGTTGTATCGGAATCAGGCGTTGGAAGGATTGTAGTAGTAGGACATTGGTACCACCGTGAAAGTTGCATCAGGAAGCTCAACTTTAACGGACCGGTTATTCGACCGAGTAATCAATTGTATTTTTTTAGTTGATTCTCTTGTTAAGTTTTTCTGATCCAACCGAAATCCACAAATTCAAGTCAAGGATCGTTCTAATACATTAATGAGAATAAACCCTCGTTTCTTAATCTTCATCATCATCTTCAAGAACAATGATGAACAGATGATGTTGGGAATTAAACGCATGTACGTGACAAAACAAGGATCGTTCTAATAGATTAAAGAGAATAAAGCAAGGATGTTGTGAATTCGCATAAACATATATTCGTTTCATAACCTCCTGCTATAAATCAACCACAACTGACAAAGAGCCTGTATTAGAAACCATCCTATGTCTTTTACCAACCGAAGAGGTAGCAAGGACAGATAATACTTCATTTGTCGAGAAACCATATTGTCAAGAAACTAACATCTTTTACTCATAAACCCTTGAATCCCAACGCTTCTCTAAAAGAGCCTGTATTAAAAACCATCCTATGTCTTTTACCAACCGAAGAGGCAGCAATGACAGATAATACTTCATTTGTCGAGAAACCATATTGTCAAGAAACTAACATCTTTTAATACTTCATTTGTAACCGTAAGGATGATGCAAATTTGTACGTAAAGATCTCTACACAAAATCTTCTACATCTTTTAACCAATTGTCCATCACTTAAGACCTTAAAAGATTTGTTGAAATCGAAGAAAAAAGTAACTAGCAGAAGACGTGTAAGGTTCTTCCAACAAACTGTGTATGTGCTTGTGCTGTAGAAACCGGTGATGAATTTGTGTATCTAAATCAGGTTCTCTGCCTTAGATCGGTCATTCCTTGTGATACATGAACGTTGTATTCTTGTCTTTCAGAAGAGTTGGTATTGAACCAAGAATACTTCAAACATTCTAAACCCTACTTGAAAACAAACCAACAAAATCTTCTACATCTTTTAATCAATTGTCCATCACTTAAGACCTTGAAATATTCACGAACCATAATGGACTCAGACTCATACTACTCACCCTCCCTTGAGGAAAAGTTTTCCCGACGACTCAAGACAAAGCAGTTGGTTTGGGTTCATCACCCTGTGTAATCATTGCATTACATCCCCGTTGAAAACAAGTGATTAAAACGCTTCTCCTTACAACTCTCATCAAATGCCTCACCCTTCCTTTTTATTACAGTCATACGACACGTTTTTTTTTGTTTTTCAGCCTTTGTTACTTGTTAAAGTTTTATTTTTTTCTACTTTTAGAAAGCTTTGACCACCTAACGACTGTAAAATGTCTCGTGTGATTGACACCTTAAATCCATTAAATACTTTGGGTAAAATCTAATTTCTTTTCATACGGGCCGTATAACTGTATACGGCCAGTATAAATTATTCGTATCCATTGTATACGACCAGGCAAATTATTTACACATGGTGTATACGGGCCGTATACAGTTATACGGCCGTATGGAATGAAAAAAAAAACTGACAAAGTCTGAAGGCACAGACTTTGTTAGTTTTATTTTATTATATACGGGCCGTATAACTGTATACGGCCCGTATACACCATGTGTAAATAAGATTTTAGCATGTATTAATATTAGGACCCAAAGATAATCTCTCAGGTTGTCACACGTAGTACAACATATTGCAGTTGTACAATATCATGAGTGAGCTACATTAGTAAAAAAAAAAATACAAGTTGTATTATATGGTGAAATTTATATGTGCTGAAGTTTTAACATCAACATGAGTGTGTAAGATATATATATGTCGATAGAGATCTCATGTACTCTAATCTTGTTGATTAATTGTACGATGTCCACCAAGAGTTTAAAAATAATAATAAGCGATCATGATATCATTATAGAGGAGGATGAAGATTATGCTATATCTTATAGACATGAAGGCACACCATAATTTGAACATCAAAATTAAATGAAATAGTGAAACTAATCATGCGATTTGATTTACTGGTCTCTTTCATACTAGTTCGTAATAGTGTAACTTTTTATTGTTTTTTTAAATGTAACATGTTTTAGTTTCAAATTAAAAAAAAAAAATCTCCAGTTTTATAATTCGTGAATATATACCTTTTTTAACATGTAACATGTTTTAGTTTCATATTTTAAAATTTTCTCCAGCTTTAAAATTGTGAATATATGTTTATATTTTAAGTATATAAAACAAATAAAAAATAAATGTAAAAGGTGATGTTAATGTTGTAAAGCCAATGAGCTAGTGGTGGAGTAGTAAGGGAGAGACCTTGTGTTCCAAGTGACTCAAGTTCAATTCCTGCCCCTAGCATTTAGTTTCTGCGGCACCTGGTGATGATGGGAGACTAGGCGAGTAGGCGGCGATCGCTAGTTCGATCCTTGAACTGAGCGGGTTTTACCTCACCGCACTGTCGTGCCTTCGGGCGAGTGTTCACGGGCTTCGGCCCTAGGTGGGGGTTTTCCCCGGTTCGGAAGGCGAGTGTATCCCGATGTGGTGAATTTCGCCAGTAGCCCATTTGAAGGATTCGTTGGCCGTTCAAAAAAAAATGTTGTAAATTTAAGATTGTTTTGTAAAAGATGAACCATGCGAGAAAAATTAAGTGATTTTGTAGGATCCATAGATTTATGATCTCACACTTCCAGAGTTCTCCAGGAACAAATCACTGACAATCAGAAGGAAACTCAATAAATATAAGAAAAACTCTCTTTGTGAGAATCGAATCCAGGACCTCATGATCCCTAACCCATCTCACTCTAATATATTACTAGACTATAATGCTATCTGCTGCTCTAAGTAATTTAATCAGTATATTTAGTTGGTAATTAGAGTTTTTCTTTGTTGATTTGGAAATAAAATGAGCCAATTGTAGATGAGATTGAGAAAATATAATTTTCAGATATGATTAAGTAAAATTTTACTTCTTTAGTACGTAAGAATAAAAAATTAATATTTATCATAAGACCGCTAAATTTAAAAGGTTTAATAAAAAAATGCTATTCTATATATAACAAGCTTTTATGTATCTAAACCTGAAAAGAAACACATATACTATTTTAATTCTCAATCCATTAAATAAACACATTTTAGGTTTTAAATTCTCTTACACGGTGTATTATTTTCTATTGTGATGCAATAATAATTATTAAAGGTTTGCCTCTCAAAAAGATTCTAAATATTTAAATAAAAAACAAATAAAATTGTCAAACCATTAAATAAACACATTTTAGGTTTTTAAATTCTCTTACACGGTGTATCATTTTCTATTTTGATGCAATAATAATAATCAAAAAGATTCTAAGTATTTAAATATAAAAATAAATAAAAAATATAAAAACAATGTGATCTAAAATGGGTAGGTGTAGTGGGATGAAGGTGGAGATATGATGACGGACATACCTCCTTAAACATAAAGGCAAGATTGACAACTAGTGACTGGAAAAGAAAATTATGTATCTGGCTGGCTGTAAGCATCTTTATATATTTTATAAACTTTATTATAATTTATTTATTTATTTGCGTAAATATAGATTCGTAGATTGATGCGTTGACGGTGTTTATAGGAGGGTAGTTGGGCGTGGTGTTTATATATGTAGGATATATAAACACCACACCCAACTACCCTCCTATAAACACCGTCAACGCATCAATGTGGTGTCAAATGAACCTAAACCGAACTCAATGAGTAAATTTAAAACTTGAAACCTAGGAAATAAAGGAGATATGTATTTAGGTATGAGATTTTGTATGTGATTAGGTTTTAAAAATTTCGCGAGTCATAGACAGGTATGATGTTTGATGATACATGACATGGTTACCTAAACATTTATACCTGTATACCCAATAAGTACCCGTAAACATTTTATTTGTATTTTTCTTTATTCTTATGTATGGAGTAATGAGATAATCCACTAACTTTTTAGAATTTATATTTGTAATATTCTTGGTTGATAAAAATATTTGAAAACTATAATATAAAAATTCTAGAATAATATGAAATGTGCTTGGTAATCTAAATAACTCTTAACATATTAACGTGTATACTCGATATTTGAGAGACAATAACAATCAGCTACTCTGACATGGTACTGATTCGAGTATGAGATAAGATTTCACAATTGGATAAGAGACAAATATTTAGCAATACACCTTCTAAACCCATCTCATTGCGATCTTAATAATCTAACATAAACTATATAGGCTTATGCTTAGTTAAACTGAGTTTGGCCAATTACGAGTGGAACCCATGTACATATTTAGCTAATGACTTGTGTCAGGTCAACTAGTGTGGTATACCTTTGTTAACCTTTTATACATACATTTAAAAATGTGTTATATGTCAGTATGTTAAAACACGGATTAAGTTTATTATGCTAAATTTAAAAGATTATATACATATTAACCCAAGATGTCAGTGTCTTATGCATATTTTTTGGGTTTAGCATATTATACATAATGCACATTTGTACTATGTTTATCATATAGTTATATGTTTTAAATAAGATCCATTAAACCTTTTCTGAAGTTTTTCCCCATTTTTTAGAATATAAACTCATTTTGAAAACAAACTTTCCCTTTCTATTAACTTTTCTTAAATGGATATGAAAAAAAAATATTCAAAGCATCTCAAGACTCAAATGGATAGAAAAGATATCAGAATATTGTCGCCTTTAGTTAGAAAGAATGAAGTATCTTAAATAAACAATCACACAAAATTCAATACAATCTAAACTTTCGTTCATCATTATTATCAAGAGAAAATAGGATATCAGTAAAAGATTATCAAGAGAAAATAGGATATTAGTAAAAGATTAAATGGTTTATTTATCTAATTAATTTGTTTATTTACCTTATCTCTTCTTGTTTTATTATAACAAGTTTCGTACACATGTGTAAATTAAAGAATTATAGTCAAATGTATTTATTTACCTTCTCTATTGTTGTTTTATTATAATAAGTTTCCCACATACGTATAAACTAAAATTTTATAGTCAAAGGTATACATGTGTAGACATTTATAATGTATAAATAAGCATACATTTATTTGTGTATTTGCCTATATCAGTTTAATTATCAGTTACGTAATTAACTAACTCACATACCCTTCTAATTCCATGTATAAATCTACACAGTTCACTATAAGACTTGAACCCTTAACCTATTAGAAAGGGACATCTTATTTCCACACGTCAGCACTCGACTACAAACCTTTTGGCATCAATTGTATTACACAATGTCTTCTCACATTATTTATATTATTTATAGTTTTTTTAACGATAAACTATCTTATTCTAAATACAGGAATCATTTATATATGCACCTCTTATATGATTTGAAGCATCTACCTTTTACATAGAGAGAACATACACTATATATATTATCTATGGTTCTTCGTTTGACTAACAATAATAATAAAACTTAATTATTTCAAAAGCAATAATTAATAACAGTTATATTAATTCATACAACACATGAGAGTTGAATCAATCATGATTTTCCAAATGTGAAATCTTTGTGGCCACACCACTGTCATAATGACCTTCCAATTGTATTGACGCAATCTACTCAATCTCCATTTCAAAATGTTTTATGTTACTGAATTTATTTTATTACTATATAAATATATTCATAATATTAAAAAAAATTAAAAAAATGATAAACTGGATTTTTATAAAATTAAAATATATGTTGAGAGAACACAATATTAGCACGATGAGAGTGTGTTATATGTTTATTTTTACCAAAACATTTATGAATTTCATCATTTTACAAGGCACAAATTGTTAAGACTTAAGATAGTATTATTACTACCATAAATCAGTATTTTCTAATTCTTAATGTTATTCATACAAGTAATTTCTCAAAATATATTCATGTTTGCAGAGATACATTATTGGCTCACGGATTTGATATTTGAACACAATCCATGACTAATTATCCGAGATTATCACGGGCTCGACTTGATTATTATCAAACAAACTCGGTATACGAGTTCTGAGTTTGAGGTTATATATTATACAAGCTTCAATAAACCAATCTCGAGTAGCTTTAGAACAACTCACTTTGTTTACATCTTATTATTGTCACCCCTACATTCTTTTCTTCCATATTCGATTGCTTAACTTCTCGTATACCACCTTAGTTTCGTAGCATCTACACAAAAGATACACATGCCACATATTTATACTATTTATTTCTTAACATCGATGTAATATCGAAGCTTAAATACTACTAATAAAAATAAGATGCTTTACAATAAATAAAACTAGGTTTACCTTTTATAAAATATAATTAAAAAATATATAATAACGAGACTCTAGTAATTCGTAGGAAATATCATAGTACAATACCAGTTGTAGTAACTAAATAAAAGGAATATAAAATATAATTATATACCAATCTTGATTCAAGCCGCATCTTTGGTGGGTCCTTCACGCGCACTTGATAGCATCTTAGACTCGAGTATTCATCATCTTGAGTCTTGAAAAATACTCCTTGACTGCAACAAGAGCACACTAAAACGTTGACGATTTTGGTTGAGGCACGTGTTCAACACGCTTCCTTAAAACATATTTCATGCCTCTAGAAACAGCCGAAGTAGTCTGTACTATGTAGATGGCCACGCGCCCGATGTTACACCGGATAAAATTATAGTGTTGGAATTTGTGGAAAATTATGATACGAAGGCGATGAAATCGTATAGAGAAAACATATCTCTCTAAGTACCCAACACATGGGTTTTCAAGTATTTCATCTTTTCTAAGAACTCTCCATGTATTCATGAATTTTCCTTGTATCATATCTCTTGTATTTCTCTAGTGTACTTTTCATATGAGGCACATAGTGTTCTAAATATCCAAGAGTCTTTCAAAGAGTTAAGAGTCTCAATAATTATATACTTAAACTCTAATAAAACTCATCAAATGTCATCAATAAAACTCTACTCAAGAGTTTCACCATATAAAGAGTTAAGAGTCTAAATAATTATAGGAGTTAATTGCTCGGATGGTCCCTGTGGTTTCAAGTTTTTTCATGTTTAGTCCCCACCTTTTGAAAATAACAGGTATGCTCCCTATGGTTTATCATTTTGTAACTCGGATAGTCCCTGAGTAGATGTCAGTTAGTTTGAAAATAGCAGGTATGCTCCCTATGGTTTGTCATTTTGTTACTCGGATAGTCCTCAGAGTAAATGTTGGGGGACTATCCGAGTAACAAAATGACAAACCATAGGGAGCATACATGCTATTTTCAAAAGGTGGGGACTAAACATGAAAAAACATGAAACCACAGGGACCATCCGAGCAATTAACTCTAATTATAGACTTAAACTCTAATAAAACTCATCAAATGTCATCATTAAAACTCTACTTAAGAGTTCCATATGAAGAGTTTAATTAGTAATTATAATTTCACTTAATTATAAATTAACTAAATATCCATTCACTAATTTTCCAACAATCCCCCACATGAATGAAGATCGTTCAAAACACATAAAACTTCCAATGGAACTTTGACAGTTGAGTTTTGCATACGATAAGTAGGTGTTACCCTTTGAACCTTCGCTCATGAAATGCACTTAGCCCACTAGCTCTAAGTAGACATCGATGTCTTTGAACTTGTCTGCCGTTTGTGTAGACGACAATACACTTCACACAAGACTCTCCTTAGTCAGGACATCCCCTCATAGTCGTGTCCAATAATGGTCCAGGAACAATTTCCTGGTTCTGCGAGAGCTCTAGGAATTGTGCCCCCAATTTCATTCGAAGCGACCTCACTTCTCTCTAACATAGGTGATTCTCCTTAAATCATTAAAAGCATCGTGGTTACCATGATTATCTAAAATCATTTACCACATAATATGGAGCTGGAGGAAGTGAACCGGGCTATCAGGTTTTCGAAACTACGAGCGAAGAGGGGGACGCCTACTAGTGTGGGGATGATGCAACTTTTATCGTATCTTTTAGTTTATTTTTCTTTTATGTTGTTTTCATTTTCTATTGGTCTGTACTAATATTATACTTGTTGGTTGGGACGGTTGTTTGGGTTGTGTTGGATACTTAAGACAATTATTTTATATATCTAGTAGTATTTGGTTGTGTTGATTATTTGTTAGGTATGATGTGAGGATAGTCGCTTCTGTTCGCGTGTGAGGATGAGGTATTGTTTGCTGAGCGTGTTCGGATTGGAGGGCATTTGTGGAATAGACTAGCACTTTGATAGTCTGGCAATTATCAGCTAAGTCTTTTTCATTGTATAGTTTTGTATATTTATTTATTTCTTTCCTTTTAGTTTTTTTTAGTTTTGTTTTTTAGTCGTGTTTCTATGTTTGCATTAGGGACAATGCAAACCTTAAGAGTGGGGATGAGATATATTGGTCGTAGTGTTAGTTTAATTAGTTTGAGTCAGAAACTTTTTGAAAAAAAAAATACATAAAAAAAAGAAAAATCCAAAAAAAATTGAAAATTTTGAAAATGTCCCTTGTTTTAGAGTTTTCAAATAATACGGAAAATGATAGTACAGTTGGGTATGTTCGGTTCTCAAATAATAATAATATGAGTATAATTAGTTGAGCATGTGTCTGGTTTGGGTATGTGGGTAGACTCTTCCGGTTTTAGGTTTCTTTTAGCTAAATATACTTATTTTGTTAGGATACCTGAAGGGGTATGGTCCCAGATCTCGCGTCAGCCTCGACCGCGAGTGACCATTACCCTTATCAAAACCCCCATTAGCTAACAACCTACTTATGTCCGTGCGGGAACGCATTGACACAGTGGTTGAATCCAATCTGTCCAGTGATGGAGGAGGACTTACCTGGAATATGAGAACGGTAGAGTGATGCGGCATAGCATCACATCTGGTGTATGAAAACGGAAGTATTCACAGCGATGCGGCCTGACACCGCGTCCAGTGAACACTTCTATCAATACAAGGAAGCTGGACAACAGCAACAGTCACCACAGGCGACGATGCGGCTGGCACCGCGTCTCGCGTATTTCTTGATCACAAGCAAGGGACGCGGTAACATCAGATGTTACCGCAGGCAGCGACGCGGCTCGGACCGCATCCTATACGCCCAACAAGTGGGACTGACACCACAGTGCAAGTAGCACCAATGACAGCCTTCTGTCAGGGCTACATAAGTAATAGACTGACGTGGCGTAACCTCCACACCCGACAAGCCTGACACACCTGCAAAGGTGCAGCACGTCGTCAGTCTGTCCATCATCCTCCTCCTTCACTCCTCGGCTATAAATACCAACCCCAAACCAGGTTTGAGGTATCTCTTCACAACTCTCTCACTACTACTACCATCATACTTTGCTTTCCAAGCAGATTACTGATTCTCACGCCGGAGAGTGGTAACAAGGAGCACCCCCCACCCCATCCTCCTTGTTACGAGTCACGGTTTGTTTCCTTGTGCCGGAGATCAACCCACCGGTGATCCAGCCAGCGATCCTCGAGAGGAAGGGATTAACCCTTCTTGACGAGATCAGTGAGTTAACCCTGCCCGGTTAACCAGAGTTTCATCATTGGCGTCCACCGCTACTCTTAGCACTTTTTAAACCATCCTTTTCCCTCTCACAAGATCATGACTGATCACCAAAACAACACTGGGGATAACCAAAATCCCACAAACCTAGGTCCGGTAGGGGTCAATCCCTCAACCTCGCAACCCGGACACATTGGCACGTCGACGCAAAGGGGCCAATCCCTTACGTTCGGACATGACTTATCACAGTACGCATCTGTGATCCCACCATGCACGGACCTTCATACCTGGTATGACCAGCAGGCAGCCCTGCTGACTGCAACATACAACTGCGCTTGTGCGGAAGCGCAAATACAAGCTGGGCCTACCCCAGCACCGCACACCCCTGCCGATCGTATTCTACAATACGAAGGCAGGGTACATTCACGTCCAGCTTCGAGAAGCAGACGTGAAGACCGCGGATTATCTTACTGTGTGGTCCGCACAATAAACGAGGACGATTCCTCGTACGGGTCCCACACCAGAGGACCAATGCATACCCGCCTAGGTCCTTACGGTGAGGACAGGCGACGGTCCGCATCCCGACATGGCTCTGGAATTCAGAGCCGGTTGGGCCCGCAACCGTATACCGAAGGGTATGGTCGTACCGACCCGGACGACCATACATATATCGGGGATTCGCATGACACCAGCAGCAGACCGAGAGGACGCAACTATGTCCCTCCCACTCACCCCCGCAACACATACCTCGGGGCTGCAAAACGCCCTGAGAACCAGCCATACAGGCCAAAAGCTGCGGCGGAAAACTCCAAATTCGCCCCGCGAATTGCCCACGCCCATGTCACCACAACAAAATTCCCATTCAACGTCGGGAAATACAACGGATCGTCCGACCCGGACGACCACATGAACGTTTTCATGGGCGCGGGGTGCAACGGCCTATGGGATGAACCCACTTGGTGCAATTTTTTCCCCCAGACCCTTACAGGTCTGGCCAGGGCTTGGTTCGATTCTTTGCCAGTGGTATCACTGGCCTCATTCGAGGACTTGCATGCAAAGTTCCTCGCCCATTTCAGCCAGCAACGACGTCACGAACGTGATTCGTTAGACGTCATGAATATCTGGCGAAGGGACGACGAATCTCTAGAAGCATTTGTCGTCCGGTACAATAAAGAATGCCTAGAAATAGGTGACGTGGCAGACCAAATGGCACGGAACCATTTCATCAAGGCCGTCCGGGACAAGCAGATGGTTATGGCCATCTCTGGCAAGGAGGGCTTGCCTAAAAAATGGGAAAATGTCATGGCCGCAGTCAAGACATACGCCCAGACACAGCGGTCCCTTGAACCGCATATGTCAAAGGCACAGCCCCAAGCCGAAACCTCCCACCAGGGGTCCAAGCGTAACAATAAACGCAACCAGGATGTTGGAAATCGCGACAGCATTTCCAAACCATACTTCCCGTGGACCAACCCGTTTGACCCAAGGAACCATAATTCCCAACGGGACAACCGGGCACCAAAGAAAGATTCTCGGGACCGCAACTGGACCGAGATCACTGTGTCGCCAAGTGAAGTCCTTCTTACGGACGCACAGCTCTTGATACCGGCCCAACCAATGAAGTCCAAGAAAAATCACCACAAGGACTCGGGCCACACCACAAACAACTGCATCAGTCTCCGGCTGGAGATTGAGCGAGCCTTAAAAGAGGGGAAACTACAACATCTTTTGCCAGGTGGACAAAAACCCACCAAGCGCATCACCCCTCATGGCGAAGGCACCTCCTCAGGGAAGAAGACCATGCACGTGGCCTCCACCCACATGATCAACGGAGGTAAAGGTAGGCTGCACAAAGCGGTGAGAAGGCCGGACAATGACTGGAAAGACGAGCAAGTCGTCTTTCCAAAAGTCCGAGGCGGACCGCGCGACAGGCGCGCCGTCGTTATTACAGGCCAACTGGCGCATTACTACACCGAGCGTCTATTCATCGACCCGGGCAGTACTTCTAATATAATCTACGAACACTGCTTCAACCAGTTCGACCAGGAGGACAAGGATCGGTTGCAAGCAGTAGATTAACCGTTGGCCGGGTTCACAGGGGAAACTGTCTTTCCCCTAGGCCAGATTACCTTTCCTGTGCGTCTTACCAGCGGAAGGCACACAAGAACAGAAGAGGTAAACTTTATGGTTTTACCTCACACCTCCAGATATGACGTACTCCTTGGGAGGGAATCACAAGGCGATTTCAATATGATTACGTCCGTCCCCCACTCTGCTATCGGTTTCCCAACCGAATCGGGGGTCGCGATAATTTACGCACGCAGAGACGTCATGATGTCGGACGAAATACGTCCGACCAAGGTCGCAAGGCCCACCCCCAACAACCAACCAGAAAAATGGGTTCTCAACGCGAGATACCCAGAACAAAAGGTTACATTGGGTCACGCCTTGTCCCCGACCACCAAAGCGCACCTGAAGCAGCTTCTCTTCAGGAACCAAGACATTTTCGCGTGGACACCCGCAGACATGACAGGGGTCCCACGTGATATCGCGCAACACCACTTGAATACCTTGCCAGGTATCAAGCCGGTGATCCAAGGCCAATGCCACCTTGGATCCGCTAAAAACCAGGCAATGCAAGAGCAAGTGGAAGAACTGCTCTCCGCAGGCATCCTGCGGGAAGTTAAATACCAGACTTGGTTATCTAACCCAGTCATGGTAGAGAAACCATCCGGGGGCTGGCGCATGTGCGTCGATTACAAAGACCTCAATAAAGCATGTCCCAAGGATTATTACGCACTTCCAGAAATCGACGAAAAAGTCGATAATCTCGCACCATTCAGATGGAAGTGTTTCCTCGATTGTTACAAAGGTTATCACCAAGTACAGATGGCAATCGAGGATGAAGACAAAACGGCATTCCGCACTCCCACCGGGAATTACTGCTATACAAAAATGTCGTTTATCAAAAACTGATGAACGACACTTTCCGCGGGCAAATAAGCAAAAGTATCGAAATTTACATGGACGACCTAGTCGTCATGAGCATGGAGGAAGATACCATGCTCACTGATATTGAACGAACATTCCAAACTCTGCAAAGCGTGAACATAAAGCTCAATCCAGGGAAATGCTCGTTTGGAATGGAAGAAGGCAAATTCCTTGGATTCATCGTAACCAAAGATGGATTCAGGGTAAACCCGGAAAAGGTGTAGGCGATCGAGCGCATGCCATCGCCTTCAACGATGAAAGAAATGCAACGGCTGGCCGGCAGGCTAGCCGCACTAAATAGATTCTTAGCCAACCATGCAGCTAAGTCCTATCCCTTCATCAAGACCCTGCGGAACTGTTTAAAGAAAGAACAATTCCAGTGGACCGCAGAGGCCGAAAATGCCTTCCGGGAAATGAAGGAGTGTTTGATACAACTCCCAACTCTAACCGCACCACGCAAGGATGAACCACTCATATTATACCTATCTGCCGCAGACAATGCGGTAGGTGCAGTATTGATAGTGGAGCGGGAGGGGGTTCAAACGCCCATCTATTACATCAGCAAGATGCTCAACGACCCAGAAACAAGGTATTCAATAATGGAAAAGTTGGTATTAGCACTAGTGCACGCATCAAGACGGTTGCGACGCTACTTCGCGAACCATGTCATCACGGTGCTAACCAATTACAGGATCGGCCCGATCCTATCCAAACCCGACATTTCTGGGAGATTAGCAAAATGGGCAATCGAGCTGGGCGCGCACACACTGAACTATAAACCGCGCCCCGCAATTAAAGGCCAAGTCTTAGCTGATTTCGCCGCCGAGGTACCGGCCTATCGCATTCAAGAATGCGAAGCAGCACAAAACCCTACGCCAACACTAGCTTCCTCGGAGATTTGGGCACTCTTTACTGATGGTGCCTCCAACAAGGAAGGTGCAGGCGCAGGTCTGCGACTCGTCAGCCCTGATGGCCAAGAACTTACATATGCAATCCGCCTGGATTTCAAAAGCACAAATAACGAGGCAGAATATGAGGCCCTACTGGCAGGACTACGTTTAGCAGTCAAACTCGGCGTGCAACATCTGGAAGCACACGTCGACTCTTTGTTGGTTGCAGGACAGATACGCGGCGACTATGCTGCAAAGGGGGATATCATGATCCTCTACCTCGAGCAAGCCCTGCAACTAACATCAAAGTTCACTTCATTTAATATCCAACATATTAACAGAAGTGAAAACAAATCCGCGGATGCACTCTCAAAACTTGCATCCACCAGCTTCCAACACCTGGCAAAGGAGATACGCATCGAAATTCTACAAAATCCTTCAGTACCCCTGCGCCAGGTCAACGTCATCCAATACGGCACAACATCTTGGATGACCCCAATTATTGCATATTTGCAATCAGGTGTGACTCCCGAAAGCAAGTCAGAGGCACGCAAGCTACAATACAAAGCATGCCATTATCAAATGGGAGACGGTATCCTATACCGCAAATCATACCTAGGGCCACTCTTACGATGCGTCAACCCCCAGGATGCCACATACCTCACCAGAGAGATACACGAGGGTATGTGCGGCATCCACGCAGGACCACGCATGGTAGTGGCCAAAATCATGAATGCTGGGTATTACTGGCCCGGCATGCACCTAGACGCCGTCAAAGAGTTGCGCAAATGTATCAACTGTCAGCGACATGCTCCAAAAACTTTGCGCCCCAAGAACAACCTAGTCCCGGTCACCACCGCATGGCCCTTCCAGAAATGGGCAATCGATGTGGTCGGACCCTTCCCAGACGCACCAGGTGCGGTCAAATTTATCATAGTAGCGGTTGATTACTTCACAAAATGGGTAGAGGCAAAACCGCTCGCTTCGACCACTGCTATGATAACAAGAAAATTCATATGGGAACACATCATCTGCCGTTTCGGTCTACCAATGTTCATCGTCACCGATAACGACACCAACTTTGCTGCCGACGAATTCCAAAAATGGCTAGACGAACTGCATATTGAGCACATATTCTCATCCGTGGCACACCCGCAAGGGAATGGCCAAGTCAAGAGTATCAATAAAAGTCTAGTCGAGGGCATCAAGGCAAGGTTGGGAACAGCCAGACGTGGCTGGGTCGATGAACTCCCAAGCATCTTATGGGCTCACCGCACAAGCCCAAAAACAAGCAACGGGGAGACACCTTTCAGCCCGGTCTATGGCTCAGAAGCGGTGATCCCCGCGGAAGTAGGCATCCCTTCTCCCAGAATGTTGGCTATTGAAAGAATAGACAACAGTATGGAACACAGGATTGACTTGGACCTCTTGGAAGAAAGGCGTGAAAACGCGGCCATCAACGAGGCCAAGTACAAATCCAAACTTGAAAAGTACTACAACTCACGCGTCCGCGTTTGTACTTTCAACCCAGGAGACTACGTACTCCGCGACAACGAGGCATCTAATGCTGAACGCCTAGGGAAACTTGCCCCAAAGTGGGAAGGACCCTACCTCATCAACGAGGTCTTGGGCAAAGGGGCGTATAAATTACAAACGTTAGAAGGCGAACCTATCGCACGCACATGGAATGCACAACAGCTTAGACGCTGTTACATGTAAGCCATGTTCTTACATTTTCATGTAACCTATCGGGCCGCAGGCCATTTGCAATTAAATAAACGAGCAATTCAATGCAATATTGTTTGTTACTACTATTACAAATGCGTGTTCCACTTTGCGGTATCCGCAAAAACAGATTGGCAAAATCTTCATTCGCGATACCCACACAAAGTGCCAACCACACACAAATATTGTAATAGGCCAGCAAAAGGCACAATATTAAGTGTCTATCCGGCTGGATAGACAAGTTTTTACAAAACTTGCAGAATTCCTAAACCCTAATAAGGTAAACAATGGAATTGACGCATACTCATACGACAACGGTATGGAGTATACTCAACCCCATTCACAATGGGTAGAGCTCCGGACAAGTTTTTACAAAACTTATACAATTCCTAACCCTAGTCAGGCATATAATGGAATTGAGCATACTCCTACGGCAACGGTATGGAGTATACTCAACCCCATTCACAATGGGTAGAGTCCCGCATACACACGTTCAATCATGCAAGAAGTAAAAATACTTGTACAAATTGAACAACAAACTTTATATTCAAAAAATTCAGGCACCCACGTGGTGCACAGATTGATTTACATAAAGTTTCCTACATATACAAGAGGAAAACAAAAAAGGGGCACACAGGCCAACCTAAATCCTATTTTGAACCACTGGTACCCGCGCCATCTTGGCCGCCACCAGCAGGATTCTCCTCTTCTACATCGGCATACAGCATCCGCAACCGGTCTACATAATCCGCAGCCTCTAAACATTCGTCTAACTTCTCCACGCAAGAGAGGGACGTATCGTAAAAGGAGGCAACAGCCGAGTTAAGGAGCGCTTCGGTGTCCACATCACGAAACCCAGACCGCTCTTCATTATAACCGCCTTTAGACATGACGTTTATGTGACCGATACAGCGGCTGTAACCAGCTTTAAAACCGGCATCGCGGGCACGTTCCTTGACCAAGTCTAAACCAGTTGCGGTTTCAGGTGCATCCATGATAGCCTGAACAATCTGCAATAAAAGAAGGATAAGACTCACATGTTAACCCAAGTAAACTCAAAGGCATGGAGTACTTACACGTGCAATGCCGTGACACCGCATCCACTCACGATCGGCCTCAAGCTGGTTAAACGAAGACGTCAAGGCATCCCTGGCCTCGACAGCTGCGTTTGCCCGCTCCTCCGCTACAGTCACGCGGGCAGTGATATCTGCGAGCTTACCCTCGCGAGTCTGAACTTCAGCCTTCCAAAGAGCAAAAAACAGTTCACAAAATCAGTACACATTCTCAAAAGGCGGAACGAAAAATACAACAGGACTAACGAATTGTACCTGAAGGTTGGCAACAACTTGATTCAAACGGGTGCGCTCAGCATTCGCCTCTTCAAGAGCCTTAGAAGAGCGACTCTCCCTCTCTTTGGCCTCCTCAAGGGCCTTTGCAGCACGAGCCCCCGCTTCCTTGGCCTCTTCAAGCGCCTTTACAGCCCGGGCCTCCGCCTGCTGCGCTTTAACCGCAACCACCTCAGCTGCAGCCTTCTCGTTGCCCAAGGCAACGTTTGCTGCCTTGGCATTTGTCAACTCCTGACGAGCACGAAACAGATTGTCATTCTGCTTAGCCCAAGATTCGTTCCACTTCTTGCGCTCATTGGAAAACTTTTCGTTCCAACTCTTGCGTTCATCAGAAAGTAACTTGGCAAGTACGAACCTGTTTCAGCTCAGCAGTTGCAGCCCACTCTTCAGTCTGTTTCTGCTTATCAAAAGCAGTTCTATCTCTTTCAAGCTGCTCCGCACCCGCACGAGCAGCCTTCACCAACTCTTCTACTTCGGCCCGCAAACGAGCAGCTTCTTCTTCCCTGCGGCCTAGCACCTTGTAATCTTCCAAAATGACATTCGGCACAATGGAACTTCCTACTAACATCGTAGAAAGTTGGTTGATGCGCAGCTCACGGGGTGCGGCACAGGCACGTTCAGTTTCAAATGGGGTGCCCAGACCACCCAGAATCTCCTTGCACGCGGAAGGATCGTTGGAAATATCATCCCTCTGCATAATAGTCCAGGGGGGTCGGTGATAAACTGTACTTCGATCCTGTGTATAGGTGCGGTAATAATACTCCAATTCAGACTCCCCAGGCAGAATCGGAGGCCCATCATAACCCGCACCACCGGAAGAAGAACCGGTAACCTTCTCACCAGCAGAAGATTTCTGCGGCTCAGCATCCGACTTCTGTTTCCCAGCATCCGAAAACCTCAAGTCCAATCCATCGCCATCATTTGGGCTGATCAGATTGTTGGAGGAATCCACAGTAACAAATATCTGGGAAACAGTCTTCTCCACCGTCTTCTCCACCTGCACGGTGGGATCAGGAATCACCTCAACAAAAGGTGCCGCAGGCTCCTTTGGCACCGCAGGCTCCTTTGGCACCCCCGCATCCGCAGCAGCGGTATGCGAGGGAGACAAAGGAAAATCAAAAAAAGAAAATCCTGCATCTTGTGGTTCTGCAATGCAAAGAAAGCAATAACTATTAATCCAACAAATTGTGCATGCAAAACAATGAAAAAAGTTATACTCACCAGCAGCAACCGCAGGTTTCTTTTGCGCCGGAGCAGCCCTTTTAGACTGCAGCTTCTGACGCTTCAGTTCACCACCACCAGCAGCCTTTTGCTCTGGTTCTCTCTTCTTACCAACAACGGGAGGCCCCGCAGCAGTCCCACTCGCAGCTGCACCACTACCTAGAACACCCAAACCCTCAAGGGTATCAGATACTACCACGTAATCGGCATATCTGCGATAACAAGATCGATAGGTACCTGCGGCCTGAGACACCGGAGGAGGGGCAACTGAGCCCTCAGCTTTCTCCTTACCACGACCCCGCGTGGTTTTCGTCACCTGCTTCCTATCCACATGTTTCTTGGGGATGCGCTTTTCAAGCTTCCCCAAGTCCGCAAGGATAGCTGCATTGGAGAAATCAAGCAAACAAATTACAAGGGTGAACTTGGAAACCAAATATAACTTAGAAAGTACCTTTTTCGCCTTCTGGTACAGGTGCCTTCAACACATCACGTTTGGGTACGCGGAAGTTGCCAACAATTTCTAGATTAAAACCTTCCCGTAACTCAAACGGAATCAGCTCAACTTTGCCCTCAAAATCGGGCTCAAACATCCTCCATAGACCAACCGCAGCCTCTGATACAACACATGCATGCATATTACTACAAGGATAATGAAGCAAGGAAAACAATAAAGAGTAACAGGCTTACCACCACTCTTTTCCCGCAGAACGGGCCTCGCCTTCCTGTCCGGCCTAGTAAGCATCATCCGCAACACCCACAGCTGGTTGTTGTCTAACTTCTTGAGTTCAATAGGCCGCAGCCTAGAGAACCAGTCCACAGTCTTCGCGGTGGCAACAGGAATATCCTCATCAGTGACACCAATATTGACATCCCGGAAAGTCATATTGGCATATACCGCACAGGCTTTAACGTAGAAGAACTTCATCTTCCAATGGGTCACACCCTTCGGAGGTGTCATCAACTTCAAACTCCCATGACGTTGAGTGAAAGAAAAAAAACCGGTGTTCACCGTCAACTGGTAAAACCGCCAGAAATTCTCAACAGTGATGGGCAAGCCATGGGCACGAAAGGTATACTCAAAGTTCCTGATTCGGAACATACTAAATGGACTAAGTTGGGAGATATGGAGATGATAGTACTCCAATACCTCCGCAACAAACACCGTCACCGGCAACCAAAGGTTGCCTTCGGTGAAAAAATCTGCCCACAAGGTAATATAACCGGCCGGAGCATCGGCCGGTGTCCCCCTCTTGTGGGTAAGTGGCCTTCCAATCATCAGCCATTTTTACAGTGGTTATTAAGTTCTAAAAACCACCCTTTGACCACTTCAACACCGGTAACCCACCACCGGAAGCATCAACGTCATCATCTTCGTCTTCATCAGCCGCTGCTACCGGCTGTTCAGGGTTCTCACCCTCCACATTGTGTGGATTCGATGGTTCAACCATCAGAAATATAGAAGATGAACACTAAAAACTCAAAATAACCTCACCAGAAGTTCAGGAAATCTCTTCGAAGAAGACAAAGGAAATGTTTCTCTCACCGGAAAATTTTTGAAATTTCGAACAAGTGAGGGGAAACCACGAACGGTTTCCCCTTATATACTCATCGCAATTAATGCGGAGGGAGAAAGCGAATCATCACGTTCGAAAAGAACCAATTATGCGGCAACACGTGTACACCCACAGTTCCGTTGACGGTTATCACGCGCGCGTGGCCGCCCACGCGCCTGACAAGAGAGACGTTTACACTCCTTGCTACAGTGCATTTAATGCCTCGGGCAGTGCAAATGTCCTTTCATTTCAGCACATGCCAGAAAGATCTCACCAACTTCCGCCAACTCACACGTGTGATCAGCCACGTATGCAACAAAAAGCGACTACATTATCCAAATTATAAGCGGCATGCGGTTTTTCTGGTATACCATACCATAACCCATACCGCATGTCGTTTTTTTACACACCCCATAAAATAGCCAAAAAATCATATCTTTCCATGGTTAAGGGGTATCAACATGTCCGCACATACCCACGAGCACACGTGGAATATGCGGAGATGACACACATGAGCGCGTACAGGTGTGTCAGATACTCAGAACCAGCGTTGTTCTTTGGACTGAACCGCATCTCAGAAACAGGTAAACCGCATTGCCTTCATTCTCTTCAAGCTTCAAATCCCTCCTGTCCGGTTCACAACCACAGAGGGTGCATAAACAACTTCTTTAACGAGAAGAAGGAAGGGAATGTACGCGCACGCACATCAGCAACCCTGACTCCTGATCCTTCAAGAGCCACATCCGAGCAACACACCCGTTTCAAGCGAATATGGGGTGACAAAACCGCAGACACTCATGAGTCGCTGCAGACACAACCATAGCTTCCGCAAACGGTTGCTACGGAAGAGCCACACCTAAGTCTTCACATCGGGGAACGAAACTACTTCAAGGAAAACTCCTCGGTATTGGAGCGTGAAGGAAGGTGCCTAAGGAAGAGATGCGGACGAGATCCCCAATGATCATACGAGATCTCGTCGAACAACAAGCAATCGAACAAGCGGTAACAAGTCTGCTTATGACTTTGTTACCCTACTTGTAAGATGGATAGAATAAACAATGGTGGGCATTACCATGCCTATGGCCATGTTTATTTGACCATTATCCAGAATCACATTGTTCGACCAAACATGGCCAACAATGACGCAAGTACTCAACGTCGTTCCCACAACCGTGGCCAACAATGTCAAGCAACGAGATAACCGCAAAGGACGTGCGGTTACTAGAGAGCTAATTGGAAGAACATGAACACCCCACAAAAGGGATCATGATTTGATGTCCAATCATGACATCAGAAAACTCTCTTCTTCATTCACCACCTCAAAGGTTGGTTCGAAGTTTGTGCACACCTTTAACCACCATCTCAGAGATTGGTTTGAAGTTTGTGCAAACGCCCAGCAAGGTCTCAAGGTTGGTTCGACACACCAACAGGTGGCACCCAACCCGAGACTGAGAATTTCGCATCAGACGAAACATTCTCACCGGTACGGAAGAGGCATCAAAATACCCTTCCAGACCTCCAGCTTGATTTACAAAGAGCAAAGAGCAAAGACCATCCACATGGACTAGGATCTTCTCCAGACTCAACCTACCTTCTAAACACCATAGTCCAGTACTCCTCCCACATGCAACTTGCATATGGCAGCACCACTCGACTGGGGGAACTTGAAGGGGTATGGTCCCAGATCTCGCGTCAGCATCGACCGCGAGTGACCATTACCCTTATCAAAACCCCCATTAGCTAACAACCTACTTATGTCCGTGCGGGAACGCATTGACATAGTGGTTGAATCCAATCTGTCCAGTGATGGAGGAGGACTTACCTGGAATATGAGAACGGTAGAGTGATGCGGCATAGCATCACATCTGGTGTATGAAAACGGAAGTATCCACAGCGATGCGGCCTGGCACCGCGTTTAGTGAACACTTCTATCAATACAAGGAAGCTGGACAACAGCAACAGTCACCACAGGCGAGATGCGGCTGGCACCGCGTCTCGCGTATTTCTTGATCACAAGCAAGGGACGCGGTAACATCAGATGTTACCGCAGTCAGCGATGCGGCTCGCACCGCATCCTATACGCCCAACAAGTGGGACTGACACCACAGTGCAAGTAGCACCAATGACAGTCTTCTGTCAGGGCTACATAAGTAACAGACTGACGTGGCGTAACCTCCACACTCGACAAGCCTGACACACCTGCAAAGGTGCAGCACGTCGTCAGTCTGTCCATCATCCTCCTCCTTCACTCCTCGGCTATAAATACCAACCCCAAACCAGGTTTGAGGTATCTCTTCACAACTCTCTCACTACTACTACCATCATACTTTGCTTCCCAAGCAGATTACTGATTCTCACACCGGAGAGTGGTAACAAGGAGCACCCCCCACCCCATCCTCCTTGTTACGAGTCACGGTTTCTTTCCTTGTGCAGGAGATCAACCCACCGGTGATCCAGCCAGCGATCCTCGAGAGGAAGGGATTAACCCTTCTTGACGAGATCAGTGAGTTAACCCTGCCCGGTTAACCAGAGTTTCATCATCGGTGGGTACTCATCTAGGAGAAATAGAGAAGCCGAAACCGTCAAAAATAATATAAGAAATACCGTTATAAGCTAAAAGTCTTAGAATTTTTTATCAAAGAAAAATATGCGTACATTAAATAAATGTGCTAGATTGATATAAAAATAAGGCCTATGTATGTAATCTTTATTGGGGATGGTGACTCTGATTTAGATTTCCTCTATATTTAGTTAAAAGAAAAAAAATGCTGAATTACCGAAGCTCATGTTGTCGCTCTCGGGGATGGTGTCTCTGGTTGAGACAACCTCTAGGTTAGGTATGCAAAAACTCTAGTGCTCATGAGAAAGAAAAAAAAAAGAAAAACTTGATTTTAAATTATTTGAGTTTTGTTATAAAACGGTTAGGAAATAGCCAATTGGTTGTTCCTTTTATTTTATAAGCTTGAGGTAGGATTAGGCGGATCCGTGACATTTTAGTGTGAGACCCTAGGTAGACTAACCGCACTTGAACATAAATAAACATGATAAGGTATGCTCGGCGAGTTTGACGGAGCTTTGGTCCCGATATGATCGATTCGGTGATAAGAAATGAGTACAAGATAGAAAACGACACCAAGCAATCACTTATAATCTCGTCTCTATTCATATTTGAAAGTTACATCACCACGAGACCAGTCAGACATCATGTCCCCTCAGGGATCCAAAAGCTTGTCCAAATGGGAACCCCAACTCCCTATTTATAGGCAAAGCCTATGTTCGAATGAACCTATGTCCATCCGTCCAGATGGACTTTACAATATACATACCCTATTCGGATGGGGCTTGGACTTACATGATGTCCATCCGTCCGGATGGACCTTAACAGTATCAAAACCTATCCAACTGATCATATTCTATACAATATTCAACACACGCTCTATCTAGCTATTCGCACAGTGGCAGACGTACGAAATATGCACCAACATAAGGGCTTAGGAACCGGTGTTGAGTTTAACTGGATCATATACCCGCAATCGTAAGTTAACATGTGTTTGATTTGTAATTAAATAACTTAAGTTTTGAGACCGAATATTTAATCTGATTATGATTCTGTAGAATAAATCTTTTTCGGGGATGAAAAAAGAGTAAGTGTGGGGATATTTGATGTATTGCAAAATACATCCATTTATCGTGTACAGTTTGTATAATTTTAGTTAGTTTTTATTTGGTTTTTAGTTAGAATGTGTTACTGCTGATCCGTTTGTGTTTGTCAGGTCTCGAGTGATAATAGTTTCTAAAAAGAGCGAAAACGAGCCGGAATATGAAAAAACCAAGTAGCAGAATGAGATCGGGAGAACGAGAGCTGAAAAACACAATTTGCGAGGAACCATTGCCGCTCGCCACCCCCGAGCGGAGAAAGCATGCAACTCGCGCCCCGCGAGCGAGTATTTTGACCGGGTTGACTTAAAGAGCTCCTCGCGACACGTGAGGGGATTGGACAAATGGCTCGCGGGTGGCGAGAAGGTTGTTTTAACAGAAGGTTTCATGGTTTGAGCTTCATGTGAGTTGGGGAAACCAATAAATACATCTTTAAAAAGATGTCCAACCCTAGAGACGAATTATAAACTTCTTGGACGAATTTCAGAGATTGGAGATCAAGGTTTCGGAGGTTTTCGAGCTAGGAATCATTGGCTAGAAGCACGAAGGCACGAGATTGAGGATATACCGGGTTTTGTCTTCCCGTTTGTCTTTTTTTCTAGTTTCTTCTACTTTGTCCATGAATTCTTTGTTTAACTTTTGTGATTTGATTCCTTTGAAAATGATTGTTGGCAAAAAACCTAAAACTACCTAGATTGTGATGAACGAATGTTAAAAGTTTTGATTTTTAATTCGAATATTGGTTTTTTACGGATTTTTATGTTAAAGTAAAGGACTTGATTATTGATTCGTTGTGTATGCGTATTTATATTTGTTTAATTGATGTCCATTGCTTCTCATGATCTTTGGTGAATGTCTTTCATGTAATGGGATTATGCAAGATCATTAACTTTGCATTTGTGATTTGTTTGGTTAATCGGCCGATATACCTTAGAAGTGATATTCATTAATCGAGTAGGTCTAGGTGTTCTACTAATCTTAACAACCGAGAGGTGCGAGATTATCAGTAGGTCTAGGTTGGTAAATTGCTAGGTAGGTCTTCATAGGGAGCCCGTCTTAGTTGCCTTATCAGTTCTTGTCTATTGAGTCAAATCAAGAACCCAAGTTATCTTAGACTTTCATACCGTAACTGAGTTGGTCATATTAAGGTACTTTACATAAAACACTTAGATAACTAAAAGGGATTCTATATTAAACCGATATTCTTAACAGCCTTTAGAGTTCCATAGGTGTCTTCCCGAAAAGGGTCGAGGGTCCTGTTCGGTTCCTCTTTAGGTTTAGCAATTTAGGATCCCGGTTCATAGTAACTAGTATCCGATTACAGTATAACTAGTAGCATTCCGGGATTCCAGTCTAGGTAGTCTTTCATCATCATCTGAGTTAAACCCAAGTTTCAATCATGTCTTAGTTGTCTTCGTTAGTTAGTTTTTAATTAATTGCATTCTTAGGATATTAGAAACCCCCCTTATAAAACACTTAGTCTAAAGAGTCTAGTTAACATAATTAAAAAGAGTCATGTGGGTTCAATTTCCGGACTTACTTAGCTTACTAGAGTCGATCGGTTCATTTGCCGGTTAGTAGTTTACTTGAGTTTTAGAGAGTCTAGGGTATTAATTAGTGTCTAGATTAGGTTAATTTAGTTAATAAATATTAAACTACTTTTAGCACATCAGATATCTAGTAGCAAAGTTTCAAGCCTTAGATATGATCTTGGTCCAAAATGCGAATTAGCGAGGAAATTGGTAGATGATTGCTATGGAAATCCGATATAGGTGGTGTGTAGTGCTCATATAATTTTGCAACTTTGGGTGAAATGTTTTGAGTTCATAGTAAAGTGAAAAGAATATTTGGTTTAGATTTTTATATGGCTAATTATTTGATGTTAATGGTCCATCAATGGACATTTAGTATTACCTTTAATATTGAGACAATAAGCAAACCAAAAGGTTGAGATTTGGAGTGTCCAGGGGACTGTTCGGTTGACAATTCACGATCCACAATGATGAACGGGTTTGCAACATATGACAGTCGTCTGGAAACAGAGGACCTTCGTTTGGACCATCGCTTGGAAACATTAGACCATCGTTTGGTGACCATCGTCTTCCTTTGGATATCATCGTCGTTTAAGGTGCTGATGATATTAATTTAGTTATGATACTTAGTATAATATAACTAATCAATAAATAACAAATAAAAAATACAAACTAAGATAAAGAAATTCACACTTTCATTTATTTCGTTTAGGTTCCAGTTTTATAAACGAGTTATTATAGATCAAGTGTCCAACCGAGATCTTTATATAATTATCATTTTTAAATCTCGAAATTATTTACGTGAATTAAATTATTACATGACAAAATATAAATAATAAGATATAAACATTCGCCTTTGTATTTATTACGGTTCGGATCCGATTTTCAAAACAGGTTGGTTTTTCTAATATCTATTTTTTACGGATATCACATAATCTTCTAGCTTATACATGATGGGGTCTTCGTCGCTATAAATCATGTTTTAACAAAAAAAACCCCAAATAACCATTTTTCAAGCTTGATGGTTAGAGGAAAGCGAGAAGAGAGATAGTGAGATTTTATTGGATGTGAATGTTTGGTGGTGTTTCGGGTAGTGATTGCCGCGTAAGGCGGTTCGACGGACAGGGTTTTGGTTAGCTGTGACTAGCGGCTCTGTGGTAATTGCGGTAATTTGTATGGTTCAACAATGTGCAAATCTAGGTTAATTTCTTCTTTTGGTTTCGTGTTCCAGGTCTGTAAGAATACATGCATTGTTTGGGGTTGTTTGGAACTATGGTGTATTGTTTGTGGTTGTTTGGATCTGTGGGTTGTCCGATGTGGGAGGGGTGGCGATTGTGGTGTTGAAAGAATACAAAATCAAAGAAATGAATGATGTTTGGGGATGGAAATAGAAAGTGAGATGGCTAACAACCCACCACAGACATGTAGTGCTTATGGGTAGGGGTGTTTAAAACTACCCATATCAGAAATTCCGATCTGAAATATCCGATATCTGAATCTGGAATATGCGAAAATTTTGGATATCTGAATTTTCGGATTCGGATAGTGATTTTTAAAAAAATTCATATATTCGAAAATTTCATTTTTATTTCTTTTTCGGGTATCCAAATATCCGAAAATTTCCGAAGTATTCGAAAATATCCGAAAACTTATATTTGGATATCCAAAACCATTCGAAATATCTGGTTCCGAATATAAAAAAAATAACTGGATATTCGGGTATCCGATTCACTATTTTCGATCGGATATCTGAAATTTCGGATACTGAAGGGGTATGGTCCCAAAAAGCCGCGCAAACCTTCTTACAGGTCGCGCGCAGGACCATACTCCTTACTCAGCAAGATGTTCAATCCCAACCTCGTGCGGCCTACTTCAGTATTGATTAATCCCGCGCGGGGTCAAAGCAAGAAAGAACATTAATCTCAACACTTAGCTCTTTGGATAAGAGTCGTCGACAACTACAATCCTGCGCGGGCGGTTACGTGCTCAGTAAGGATCGCGCAGGACCGGTAGCGCATGACCACTCCAGATGGTACAAAGGTACAAGTGGCAGATGAAAAGAGCCAATCCGCACCCGCCAGGCTCCGCGCAATCGTGCTCCACGATCGTCTGACGAACAGGAGACAAAAAGTACTCAAGGACGCCTACGTGGCACCAATCACCGGGCAGAGACATCTGTCCCACGATCTCCACTTACCTGCTGGTGGCAGAGGGACAACGAGGCCGACAACAGTGACACGTGGCTCCAATCACGGTGCGCCAGCACCGGAAAGCTTCTAGAAATCACTAACGGTCGACACCAGTGAGACAAGGAGCATATCCGCTACATTGTCGTCTTCCGGCCCAAGGCCCATCAGCCCACATCCTCTACACCTCTCCGGCTATAAATAGAGACCTTAATTCACAGGTTAAACCATTTTATTCCATCCACTCACTCTTTACTCACTTTAATCTCCTCAAAGCAGATACTTATTCTCACGCCGGAGTCTGGTTAAGAGGGAAACCCCCATATTCCCCTCTTAACGAGCTAACGGTGTTCTGTTTTGCAGGATTAACCCGTCATTAAGGTGCTTAGGAATCCAAAGAAGATTAACCCTTATGGTCGAAACATAAACCAAACTAATTAACACTAAAATTAGTTACGTGTTTCTTCAGATACGGATTCAGAAAATGAAATTCGGTATCCGAAAATTTATGATATTCGGTTTTTAACACCCCTACTTATGGGTGGTGATGCAGAGAGAGAGAGAGAAACACGTTCTAGTTTTAGTCGAATAAATGTAGATGAAGAAGATGGGGATGGGACCGTGGGTGGAGGTAGAATATGAAGTCTGGTATGGTGGTGGTGGTGGTGGCGACAACATGGTGTGGTGGTGACGATGGTGTGTGTCACACCCCAACCGATGGCGGAATCATCGGGGCATGGCACTGAGCGAAACAGATTGTCCAGAAGTTTCCACAACAACTATCATTACTATTCAGTTTAAATAATACGTCCCATACCGTATCCCAAATAATAAAACAAGTTATTACAGATAAACATTTAGTCAAATATGCTGTTCCGACAACTCAGATTTAAATAAAAATATAAGTATTGCTCAAATGCCTCTAGAGACTCGATCTGCAAGATCTACAGACAACTATGCTCTAGACGCTTATTCCTAGCTCGCCTTCCTAGCAGATAAGCATCCTAATTGCATGTCACATACGTTAAAATAAAGTCAATACATGAAATGTAAAGGTGAGCATACAAGTTTGATATAGCATATAGAGTTCAAAATAGTTTACGCATAACCAGCACGTACACAGAGGAAAACGAAGCATGTTAATTATCGACATGGATCTATCGATACCAATGACTGCGGGTTGACTGTCCGAGACAGTTCGCAATACATGATTACCACCGTAATCCATGCAAGTAATTGTCCTTAACAACCCCCGTGTGAACGGGTGCTGAGTCCAAACTATAGTACTACGTCGTTAAGGCAGGTAGACAACATTCCATGTGTAAACATAACAACAAGCATTCATTTAGTCACGTAATAGATGCAGAACGGTTAGCGTTTAAATAATTGAGTAGTGTGTTCGATTGTGATTTAGATAAGTAACGTATGTAACACCCAAAAGTGCTAAAGCAAAAAGGGTTCGAGTATACTCACAGCGATTGATTGATGAATTGAAGGGGGCGCTTGAGAGTAGGGTTAGCCTGAATAGTTCGATAGCATAACGATGAGTAACGCGTAAAATGGAATCAAGTGATGATGGGTCGAACAGCCTGGTCGATCGAACTGTAGGTTCAATCGAACGGGTTGTTCGTTCGGTTGGACAGTCCGTTCAGACAGCCTGTTCGATCGGCCGGTAGGCTCGATCGGTTGGACAGTTCGAGTGGATTGTTTCTTATTTTGCGTAGGATGTGTTTGTGTATGATGGCTTGTCCTTTTAAAGTTTTCGTTGTAGTATTTGAGAACACTGAAGTGTTCTTACCTTTTAGGTTGATCGATCGAACAACCTATTCGATCGGCCGGCCTAACCGATCGGTTAGACACTTCAGTAGCAAGTCCTCAGCAGGATGTCACCTGATCGAACAGCATGTTCGATCGAGTGGCACTCCAATACATCGAACGAGTTGAAAAATCGATTAAGTGTTGAAGCATAGTATCTCATGATCTGAAGAGTAATGTTATCAAATGGCTCGTTCGATCGAACATCACTTCGTTCAATACCATACTTCATGAAATTGTCAAAGTGTGGGGTCATGTACTAGCCGATCGGCTGGCCTGGTCGATCGGCTGGTATGTCCGATCGGTTGGGCTGTTCGTTCGAACAGCCTGTTCGACCGGTCAGCATCCTGACCTGGTCGGCCTGTTCGTCTAACACTTGATTGTTCTGATTGTTTGACATTATATTGAGGTATTTTGACAACGAGCTGAACCATGACACTTTCGTTCTTACTTGTTTCCTCTGCTCGGACAGGAACCACCCAAGTCCGGCCGGTGAACGGTTCAGAACGGTAGTTTAACGTTTACCCTAAAATCGGTGAAACTCGTAGATAGAATCCGAATCTTGAACCACGCAACCATTAGAACGATTAGTGAGTTGGCTCAAGCTCCGTTTCTACCGTTTTGAAGGCATTGAGTGTAAAAGAGTTGGATGAAAGTTGGAAATCATTCTTTAAATCCTTCACACCATGTAAATGTTCAGGTCTGTGATAGATCTTAGTTTGTTTATGTTGAAAACGGCTAGATCCAAGTGATTCTTGGTGGATTGAGGCCAAAACATGGAGTTCTTGAAGAACACCATGATGACATCATCCTAGAATGCTTAGATCTTGATGATTTCACGGTTAGAAATCAAGATTTGAAAGATAGAAAGGTGTAGGAGCATGTATTGATCACGAAAGTACAAGATTTAGGATGAAATCTTACCGGGATTGAGAGAAATCTGAGAAAAGAGGGGGAGCACAAGCTGGTCGGTCAGAGGGTTTCCAAAAGTGGAAAGAATGACAATGACATGCCTATTTATAAGCTTCCAAAGGGGGAAAGGGCTGGCCGATCGGCCAGGCATCCCGATCGGACAGCCTGCTCGATCGGACAGTCCGTCCGATCGGCTGGGCTGTTCGATCGGCTAGGAGCCTGATCGATCCACAGCCTGCTTTGAGTGTTCGGTGCGACGATTTCTGATATTTCGATTGAAGACGGTACGAGTACGATAGAGTTTCCTATTCAAATTACCTTTAATCCCAACCACTATATCTACATACAAGCATCTACATTCCATATTCGATTTCGGTTACGATTGAGTTCGATGGAGTTTCGAGTTTCGATTCGATTGATCACCACACATAGCATAAAGTAAGCACGCACAAGTAACACGTAAGGCACATACACACGTAATACAACACCAAATTCACATAATTCGAGTTTCGGGTTCGATTGATGAGTCGATTTGCTTGATTATTGATTGATTGACTTTATCGCATTGTTACTTCCTACTATTCACAGCCGATAATCGTTTCGCGTCGATTAAACATTCGATTACTTCGATTCCTTTGATAGACAACACTTACTCCACATAATACAAATAAACATAAAAATATAGTCAGAGAAGTCAAACTTGACTTGGACTTTGACTTTGACTTTGACATTCGAAAACACGGGGTGTTACAGCCTCCCCTTGTTTAGGGAATTTCGTCCTGAAATTAGGCTGAAAGCTGCACAGCACCGTGAATGATCTTATCAATTTCTCGCTTCAGATCTTCATTTAAACAACTGCGGGTACTTAGCCTTCATGTCGCTTTCGAGTTCCCAAGTGAACTCTGCGCCTCGTTTGCCTTCCCATCGGACTGTCACGATAGGGGTGCGTGAGCGTCTGAGTTGCTTGGTTTGGCGATCCATGATTTCGACAGGCTTTTCTACGAAATGCAGCGTTTCAATGACTTGAAGGTCGTCGAGAGGTACAATCAGATCATGATCAGCTAGGCATTTTTGGAGGTTTGACACATGGAAAGTTGGGTGGACGTTACTAAGTTCCTTCGGTAGTTCGAGTCTGTAGTCGACTTTGCCGATCCTTTCCAGAATCTTAAAAGGTCCAACATATCGAGGCGCTATTTTCCCTTTCTTGCCGAATCTGACCACACCCTTCCAAGGTGATACCTTTAGGAGTACGTAGTCGCCAACGTCAAATTCAAGGGGCTTGCGTCTTCTATCGGCGTAACTTTTCTGTCTATCCCTGGCTTTCGACAAGTTGTCTCAAATCTGAAGGATTTTGTCTGTCGTTTCTTGTAGTAACTCGGGACCGGTTAATTGCGAGTGACCGATCTCATGCCACATAATAGGCGAATGACATCTTCTTCCATATAAGGCCTCGAATGGTGCCATTTGTTTGCTGGCATGATAGCTGTTGTTGTACGAGAATTCGACTAATGGTAGGTATTTGTTCCAACTACCACCGAAGTCTATGACACACGCGCGGAGCATATCTTCAAGAGTACGGATCGTTCTTTCAGTCTGTCCGTCGGTTTGAGGATGGAATGCGGTACTCAGGTTAAGCGACGTACCAAGAGCTGCTTGAAACGTTTCCCACAATCGCGAAGTAAACCGAGCATCACGGTCTGAAATGATGTCACGAGGCATACCATGATTACAAATGATCTCGTCGGTGTAGATTCGGGCTAGTCGTTCTACCTTGTAGTCTTCCCGTATTGGCAAAAAGTGGGCTAATTTGGTCAGACGATCAACTATAACCCAAATGCTGTCGTGACCTGATGGCGTGGGCGGAAGTTTGGTTATGAAATCCATGGCTATACTCTCCCACTTCCATATGGGGACTGGAGGTTGTTCGAGTTAGCCAGAAGGTCGTTGATTGACTCTCGCACAAGTCAGGCAACTTCCAACATAAAGGGCGATATCCCGTTTCATGCCCGGCCACCAGTACTTGTAACGAAGGGCCTGGTACATTTTATTGGCACCATGATGAATAGAATATCGGGATTTGTGGGCTTCGTTCATTATAATCTTTCGCAAATCGGTCCGCTTAGGGATCCAAATTCGGTCCAGATAATAGAAAATCACATTTTCTTTGCTTACAAGTTGAGCTCCATCGTGATAAATCCTCTCTTTCTTCAAGGTGCGTTCGTTAAAACAAGCATGCTGGGCTTCGCGGATGAGGGTTTCGAGATCATGCTGGGCTTGGGTATTGCGAATACTAAGCAAATAACTTCGTCTGCTGAGCGCGTCGGCAACAACATTTGCCTTGCCTGGGTGATAACGAATCTCACAGTCGTAATCGTTAAGAAGTTCTACCTATCGGCGTTGACGCATGTTAAGTTCTTTCTGATTAAAGATGTGTTGTAGACTCCTGTGATCGGTGAAGATCGTACAATTGGTACCATACAGGTAGTGTCGCCAAATCTTTAATGCAAAAACCACTGCGCCTAGCTCGAGATCATGGGTTGTATAGTTCTTCTCGTGGATTTTAAGCTGGCGAGATGCGTAAGCTATAACCTTGTCCCGTTGCATGAGAACACAACCAAGACCAAGGTTGGAAGCATCACAATAGACAATGAAATCGTTGTTTCCGTCGGACAATGTGAGAACAGGAGCATTGCAAAGCATATGTTTGAGGGTTTGAAAAGCAGACTCTTGTTCGGTTCCCCAAACAAAAGGCTTGTCTTTATGAGTAAGGGCGGTAAGCGGCACAACGATTTTTGAAAATCCTTCGATAAATCGTCGGTAATAGCCCGCTAGTCCGAGAAAAGAACGGACTTCAGACGGGTTCTTGGGCATAATCCAACTCTTAACTGCTTCAATCTTCGCGGGATCGACATGAATACCTTGACTATTAACAATGTGATCCAGAAATTGAACCTCCTCTAGCCAGAATTCGCACTTGGAGAACTTGGCGTAGAGTTGATTCCCTTGGAGTAACTCGAGAACCAAACGTAGATGTTGCGCGTGTTCGGCTTTCGACTTGGAATAGATCAAGACATCGTCGATGAACACGATGACGAAACGGTCTAGAAATGGCTTACACACGCGATTCATCAGATCCATGAAAACCGCGGGTGCATTAGTTAAACCAAAAGGCATAACAACGAATTCATAATGGCCGTATCGAGTTCGAAAAGTGGTTTTGGGGATGTCTTCCTCTTGAATGCGCAATTGATGATAGCCTGAACGTAGATCGATCTTCGAGAAACACTTAGCACCTTGTAGCTGATCAAATAAGTCATCGATTCGAGGCAAAGGGTAACGGTTCTTGATGGTTAACTTATTCAACTCCGGATAGTCGATGCACATCCTGAACGAACCATCCTTCTTTTTAACAAAGAGGACTGGTGCGCCCCAAGGAGAGGTGCTCGGGCGAATAAAGCCTTGTTCAAGTAACTCCTAGAGTTGGTTCGAAAGTTCCCGCATTTCGGATGGCGCGAGTCGATAAGGGACTTTGGCAACAGGGTTAGCTCTTGGAATGAGGTCGATACGAAAGTCGATATCACGACTTGGCGGTAGTCCCGGAAGATCATCAGGGAACACCTGAGGAAATTCACGAACCACTGGGACGTCTTTGACTTCGGCCTTCTTTTTCTTTTCCTTCTCCGCTACTACAATGTTGGCCAAGAAAGCTCTGCATTCCTTGCGGAGATACTTGCTAGCTTGGATGCATGACATGAGCTTGAGACCTTTCGAAGCTGTTTCACCGTATACACATAAAAGATCACCATTCGTGAGCGAGAATCGAATCATCTTATCAAAACACACAACTTCAGCATGATTTTCGCGAAGAAAGTCCATGCCTACTATGATGTCGAAACTTCCGAGTTGCATGGGAATAAGGTCGATTGGGAAGATGTGATTGTTGAGCTCGAGGGTACAATCACGGAGAACAGAGTTAACGGCAACAGTTCTTCCAGTAGCGACTTCAACTTCGAATGACGAGGGGAGATAAGAGCGCTTACGACTAAGGAGCTTCTCAAATTCAAACGACACAAAGCAGTTATCGGCTCCAGTATCAAACAAACATGATGCATAAATACCATTCACAAGGAACGTACCATTAACCACGTTGTTGTCAGCCTGGGCTTGACGAGCATTGATGTTGAAGGTTCTGGCACGGGCTGCTTGTTGTTGCTGCTGGGGCTGCTGCTGCTGCTGGGGCTCTTGTTTCACAACCCTATTCGGGCACATGTTTGCAAAATGGTTAGGGTCACCACATGCAAAGCAGACTCGATCATTGACCGCGGGTGCTTGAGCTGCGGGTTGGCCTTGAGGGGCTGGGAGTAGAGCTTGATGAGCAGCGGCAGGAGTTGCGGTGTTACGAGGACCATAGCGGCAGTTCGTAGTGAAATGACCGTAGAGATTGCAGTGAGCGCAGAAACGACAGGCGATTCCCACCGGATGATGATATGAGCATGTCGGGCAGAGCGGGTGGGGTCCTGTGTAAGCACGCTTTGCTGGCGGTGCATTGGTCACTGGGGCTGGTCGGTGATAAGACTGCTGCTAAGCTGGTACGGCTTACAGAGGGGCAACAGTTGTTGTGACAGCACAGTTCTTGTTGCTGGAGCTGCTGTTGTTGTGCTTCTTCTTGCGATGTGATGACTTGGAGGGTTGAGTAGTGGAGTCGGTGGTTGGTGCAGTAGTAGCTTGATGCAGAGACTTGGATGGCTTATCCCAGAAACCAGCTTTTACTCGCTTATCATTGATCTCGGCGGCAAGCAAGTAGGTCTCCTCAATTGATTATGTCTTGGCGGCGTGAACAAAGTCGGCAACACAATCAGGTAGAGCTCGAATGTACTTCTTGATGGCCATGTCTGGCGTCTTGACTTGATCGGGACAGATAATGCTAAGCTGCTTGAAGCGAGCAGTCAAGGCAGCGTTGTCTCCATCCTTCTGCTTGATGTTCCAAAACTCGTCCTCTAGCTTTTGACGTTCATGGGGAGGGCAGAATTCGTCCATCATGATGGCCTTCAGCTCTTCCCAAGTCAGCTCATAAGCTGCATCATTCCCGCGTTTGTTTCGTTCGGCCGTCCACCAGTCTAGAGCTCGGGACTGGAAGACACCGGTCGCATTGAGGGTACGGAGATTCTCAGGACAGCCGCTTTGGCGCAGAGTGACTTCAACCGAATCAAACCATTGAAACATGGCGGTAGGGCCATCTTCTCTGGTAAACTCTTTTGGTCCGCATGCCTTGAACTGTTTGAAGCTGAAAACAGTCTTGTTAGCATCTTTAGGAGCGTTAGTTCGCGACTCCTCAGACGATTTGCTGACGTTTTCATACACCTCACTCACAGCTTTTGCCACTTGCTTGGCGATGATAGCAGCGAGACGCTTGTCTTTCTTCTCTTGGCGGGTAAGGGGGTTCGGTGTCCAGATGACGACATGGTCTGCAACAGACATCGTCGTAGGTCTCAGACACATCAAAATCGAATCTCACCTCACACGTCTACTACTTACTAAAGCTTAGGAATACGTCGAACATGCATCACGTAAACACATAAGCACATAATCACAGATTCACATAGTCACAGAAGCACATAAGCACGTAAACACGTAGAGCACAGAGACATATAAACACAGAAGCACATACATGTTTAATCACAGATGCAGTCAGAATACAGAAACCTATCATTCAAAGCTCGCGTGTCGTTCGTATATATCGGTCGCGTATAGTACATCGAGTAGTATAGTATGATCGTATAACATGTCGAGCATAGTATAAGCATATATCGTAGCATAATGTTGCCCAGATTCGTAGCGATTTGTTAGCGTATTGAGATAGAAGAGCAATGCGAGTCGTGTGTGTCGATCGAAGTGAGAGCAAAAATCGAGTGATCATCAAAATTAAACACATAAACAGTCAAACTCACATAAACACATAAACGAGTCATCAGAGTCAGCAGTTGTGGGCTCAGAATCGAAACACATAAAATCAAGAAATGGATTGTTTGCGGCTATTAGGCGTCGACCACCCAAAGCGATTCGACTATTCACAATAGACTTGTCGTCACGTTTCGACCTTCAGGTTCGTGTTTCTGCCTCGATTCTTGGGTATTCAATCACGCATTCCCTAGGTCATACTCATGAGTTCAGGTCGTGGGAATCCATCGAGGCTTTGGTGAGATGAAATAAAAATCAGAACAAGTTGTCAAGGTTAGGGTTCCACCCCTAGCTTAGCAACTTCTTCCTTGTTTTAGCAAAATTGAGGAGATTATTCATCAAAATATGGATTTCACTCCTGATTTGGTATAATTCTCCTCGTTTGTTATCGAAAATAATGAGGAAATCATTGATAAATTGATAAAATTAGCATTGACCAAACAATTCAGTCGAGAGTTTGCGGCTTTCACACTTAATCTCGACTAAATCGCTTGACTCTATTTGAAAATTCGAGTGCGGTGATAGTGTAGAATAAACGAGAGGTAGCACATAAACTTGGTCTGTTGGTTCCTAACTATAGTCTAGGTCTCTAAGACAACGACCCGGACTAGGTCGTGTCTAGCCTAATTCCCAATAGTTATGGCTCTGATACCAATCTGTCACACCCCAACCGATGGCGGAATCATCGGGGCATGGCACTGAGCGAAACAGATTGTCCAGAAGTTTCCACAACAACTATCATTACTATTTAGTTTAAATAATACGTCATATACCGTATCCCAAATAATAAAACAAGTTATTACAGATAAACATCTAGTCAAATATGCTGTTCCGACAACTCAGATTTAAATAAAAATATAAGTATTGCTCAAATGCTTCTAGAGACTCGATTTGCAAGATCTACAGACAACTATGCTCTAGACGCTTATTCCTAGCTCGCCTTCCTAGCAGATAAGCATCCTAATTGCCTGTCACATACGTTAAAATAAAGTCAATACATGAAATGTAAAGGTGAGCATACAAGTTTGATATAGCATATAGAGTTTGAAATAGTTTACGCATAACCAGCACGTACACAGAGGAAAACGAAGCATGTTAATTATCGACATGGATCTATCGATACCAATGACTGCGGGTTGACTGTCCGAGACAGTTCGCAATACATGATTACCACCGTAATCCATGCAAGTAATTGTCCTTAACAACCCCCGTGTGAACGGGTGCTGAGTCCAAACTATAGTACTACGTCGTTAAGGCAGGTAGACAACATTCCACGTGTAAACATAACAACAAGCATTCATTTAGTCACGTAATACATGCAGAACGGTTAGCGTTTAAATAATTGAGTAGTGTGTTCGATTGTGATTTAGATAAGTAACGTATGTAACACCCAAAAGTGCTAAAGCAAAAAGGGTTCGAGTATACTTACAACGATTGATTGATGGATTGAAGGGAGCGCTTGAGAGTAGGGTTAGCCTGAATAGTTCGATAGCATAACGATGAGTAACGCGTAAAATGGAATCAAGTGATAATGGGTCGAACAGCCTGGTCGATCGAACTGTAGGTTCGATCGAACGGGTTGTTCATTCGGTTGGACAGTCCATTCGGACAGCCTGTTCGATCGGCCGGTAGGCTCGATCGGTTGGACTGTTCGAGTGGATTGTTTCTTCTTTTGCGTAGGATGTGTTTGTGTATGATGGCTTGTCCTTTTGAAGTTTTCGTTGTAGTATTTGAGAACACTGAAGTGTTCTTACCTTTCAGGTCGATCGATCGAACAGCCTATTTGATCGGCCGGCCTAACCGATCGGTTAGACACTTCAGTAGCAAGTCCTCAGCAGGATGTCACCTGATCGAACAGCATGTTCGATCGAGTGGCACTCCAATACATCGAACGAGTTGAAAAATCGATTAAGTGTTGAAGCATAGTATCTCATGATCCAAGGAGTAATGTTATCAAACGGCTCGTTCGATCGAACATCACTTCGTTCAATACCATACTTCATGAAATTGTCAAAGTGTGGGGTCATGTGCTAGCCGATCGGCTGGCCTGGTCGATCAGCTGGTATGTCCGATCGGTTGGGCTGTTCGTTCGAACAGCCTGTTCGATCGGTCAGCATCCTGACCTGGTTGGCATGTTCGTCTAACACTTGACTGTTCTGATTGTTTGACGTTATATTGAGGTATTTTGACAACGATCTGAACCATGACACTTTCGTTCTTACTTATTTCCTCTGCTCGGACAGGAACCACCCAAGTCCGGCCGGTGAACGGTTCGGAACAGTAGTTTAACGTTTGCCTGAAATCGGTGAACCTCGTAGATAGAATCTGAATCTTGAACCACGCAACCATTAGAATGATTAGTGAGTTGGCTCAAGCTCCGTTTCTACCGTTTTAAAGGCATTGAGTGTAAAAGATTTGGAAGAAAGTTGGAAATCATTCGTTCATGTAACGCCCGGCTATTTTGTACTTTCCATTTATAGAAAGTTTGATTCATAATTCTATTTTTGGAAACTTTGTATTCTTGTAATCGTTTCTTTCCTTGTAATCTTTATCAAATCGAGACTTGGATCATTAATGAAGCTTATATTTTGTTACATCTATGTTAAACGCATTCTATGTATACTCGTATGTTCGATTTGGTGAATCAGTCTATGTTTAATCGTGATTCTTGGAAACTATGTGCGAAACTTGTAATTAATCTAAACTTATGCATTGAACGTCTTTTGAACGAGAACGATACTTGAATATGACTCCTATACGCTTAAATATACTTTGGTTATGATCATCATGCTTAACTACACCTTATACTATGCTTTTATATCAAAACAAGTCCCTAAACTCTCAAGATTCGCACCAAAAGGGATTAAAAACAAACTTCAGGGACTAAAGTGTCACAAAACGAAAGATGGGAGACCATACCCGCCGCGTGACGCCTAGGTCCCTCGCGTCACGCGAGGCCCTTGTTTCGGCAGATTGTGTTTTCTTCCAGCTTTGTGCACGAAATCCCATTAACCTAAACCACCCAATCACCTTTAATCCACCTCTAATCACCTCCAATCACCTTCTAACTCCTCCATTATAAATACCCACCTTCTCCAACCCATTTGACACTTTCACAACTCTCTAATCTTCACTACACTACTCTCTAATCAGCTGAGAATCTGAGTTTTGGACAGATTCGTGAAGACTTACAAAAGTGAGTGTAACTTGCTCATTTCTCAACCAAATCACTTGGTTCTTCTTCCTATTGCTTTGTTATTTCCTTGGGTTTGAATCCTTGGTTTTTCCTTGGAAGAATCAGGCTTGGATTTGCCCTAAAATGGACTAAAACTTTCTGTTTTGTTTCAAACTTATGCAAACTTCATCTAACTTGTGTGAAACACATCTCAAACCAATGTCCTAATGCTTACAACCCCTCTCATGGTTGGTTAAGCTTAAAAACATGGTTGAGACATCTAAATCAGAGGTTAAAACCTCATAAACTTTCTGTTTTAATTAGGGTTTTACCCACAAGTAGTGTTCAAGTGTGAAGCTTGATGTATGTGTGATGGTTGGATTAGCTTGGGCTATCCTTCATAAGAATCCACTCATTACTTGATGTTTTACTATAGATTAGTTGTTGTTTATACCTTGATACTTGTATGTTCATGACCCTCCTTGTCGTTTATAACAACAAGCGTAGTGGTGAACAATAGAGGTGCCTAAATGGAAGCTTGTTCTTCCTACCTCATGTATGTATTCTATGACACAAAGAGGTACCTAAATGGAGACATTAATCTCCTACCTCATGCTTGAATCTTAGGACTTGTAAAACTATATAATATCTAGGTTATTCTATACGTAAACATCTAAGTAACTAAGACTTGATGATGACTTAATAGTTATTTGTTAAGTGGACGTTACATCATCTATGACCATGCCCTTGTTACGACTCTAATGGATCTTAGAATCCATGAAATCATACCAACTCTTTGAGTTTCAATAGTGTCAAGAACAAGAGTTATGTGTACAAGATGATTATTTTTACCTATGTTACTTTCTTTATATTTTAAACTCCGAATCTATAATCTTCCGTATACGCCAAACTCACACACCTACGTTTCCTTGTGTAGAAGGACAAGGTGCTCCAAACTAACTCATCTACGAACTTGCTCTCGGAACTTCAAGTCACCACTTGTAAACCGTGAGTATACTCGAACCCATTTCTACTTTTAACACTTTGGGTGCAACATGTATTCTATATTAAACGCACACGACACTTGAAACTTATTTGAAACTTACTCTATCCATTTAAACATGAAACATGAAACTTGTGAATCTTGAGACTTTTTGTGCAATGTGAACGTTTAATTCTTGTGTGTAGTTCCGCCTTAACAATAGTAGCGCTATAGGAGTAATGCACCTCCCCGTTAGTCTTTGGGGTATTGTTAGGAGGAGACATATCAACCTCCCGTTAAACTTTGGGTTAGGTACTTTAAACGCATTGGGAAACTTGGGCTATCACTTGGACTACGTAAACTAGCACGTTTAAACTATTTTATTATGTTCATGTTGGATATGAGTTTTTATTCTATTATGCTATGTAAACAAACTTGTATACTCGCTCTTTGCTTTTGCATTGAAACTCTATTTTAATACATGTTGCAGGTTGATTTTTGAAGTATGGATGATTCATGAAACAAGTTTAGGGTGGACTAGATACACACCTAGAATATTCTATCTTTTGTTTGTTATGTTACTTGTTGAAACAATGTTGTTATTTCTCTTCTTTTGAATCATGTATGACATTTAGTTTTGAAATGAAATTTGAATTTAAGTAAATATTGTCACATAGTGTTATGACGTTTTGAGCAATCTACACACTTCGTCTCATCCCGATGTTTCCGCCATCGGTTGGGGTGTGACAGATTGGTATCAGAGCCATAACTATAGGGAATTAGGAAAAATTGCCATGCTTTTGCCCTAATCTATAGTTCTAGGAATTTTGCCTCTTATTTGTTGTTTAAAACTTTTGTACTCTACCATGCATGCTTCCTAGCTATACTTTTGATTAAATTTATGTGCCTTTCCTAAGGCTAACACGAATACACTTATGCTATTTTTATACTCTTGTAACACCAACGAGAAGAATTTACCAAAATAGGCGTGAAACCCACAATTTGGTAAACAACTCTCATTCTACCTTTAATCTATTTTTGCACGAAATTTCACCATTAAGCTAGGAGTGACATCCACAACTTAATGGTAATTTCCATTTCAACTCTAGTGGACCCTCGTCAAAGTGTCAAAATTTATTTTGGCCGACGAGTACCAACCACATTTAGGGTACGAAATCGTCAAGTCAGGGGTGAAACCCGCATCTTGTCGATTAAGTCCCATTCCTTGATTTTTATTCTCGCCAAAGTCCCGAATGTTTCAATCATTTAGAGATGTGTAGTAACCGGAAGGGTAAGATACCGTTAATCGCTTCTCGACGAGAGTGTCTTACTTATAGGCCAAAGCACAATATCTCTAATTCGAAAGAACTTTCGACCCACTTTGGAATAGTCGACGTTTCCCTACCCGAAACACTCCAATGTTTTATTGAGCCTCTCTTTTATGTATCTCAATTTATATGTGATTTTTATACTTGAACGTTCGTTCATTTCAAAATGTCGTTTTAAACATTTCGCACGTTATCGCAATCACAAACAATAATAATCCCTCGTGAACAAACTAAATTTACAATGCTTTCGTTTATTCATGTTATGCTATGTGGAATTCATGACTATGCTATATGAAACGTTTAAGTTTTTATGCTATGAAAATCAACTTGAACCTTTATGCTATGTGACTCTTTATGCTATGTGATCAATTTCGTTTTCATAAACAAACATTATGACCAAGTCTCACTCATTTCGTTCTTTAAATCTTAGATGTCTTCTCGTCTCTCCAACGCGTCTAAGAAGTCAAAGTCTCGCTCCACCAAGAAGATGATGGCTTTCATGGCCGATCAATTCGCTCGCGTCGTCCCAAAGGTCATTTCCGAGATTCGTGCCTCTGAAACTCCTCACTCTTCCGTCGACTCTAAGGTTGAAACACGCAAGCCCCTCTCGTTCCGCACCAGTATCAAAGGCGGACAAAAGCTTTGTGTCCTTAGAATTCGAATCATTGTTAAAATGTGCACGCTCTAAGCTACCTAAGTCGTTTTCCGTTGAAGTCGCCAATGGCAAGTCTATCCTAGTCGATTCCATTCTCCTCGATTGTCGTCTCATTCTTAACGAACACGTTTTCTCTATCGATCTCATACCCATGCAACTGGGTAGTTTCGACGTCATCATAGGCATGGATTGGCTTCAAAAGAATCATGCCGAAATCGCTTGTCACGAGAAATTCGTTCGCTTACCTCTTCCCTCTGGTGATGTTTTACACGTTTATGGAGACCGACCTTCAAGGGAACTAAAGTTGATGTCCTGCACACAAGCAAACAAGTACTTACGCAAACAGTACTTTGCCTTTTTAGCCCACGTTGTGGAAGAAAAAGGCAAGGGAAAGAGCCTAAGTGATGTTTCAGTGGTGCGTGATTTCCCTGACGTCTTTCCTGAAGAATTGCCCGGTCCTCCTCCTCCTCGATCTGTTGACTTTCGCATTGACCTCGTACCTGGTGCAACTCCTGTTGCCAAGGCTCCTTATCGTCTTGCACCTTCCGAAATGCGAGAATTGTCTTCTCAACTTCAAGAACTCCTCGATAAGGGCTTTATCCATCCAAGTACCTCTCCTTGGGGTGCTCCCGTGCTCTTCGTTAAAAAGAAAGATGGTTCCTTTCGCATGTGTATTGATTATCGTGAGCTCAACAAACTCACCGTCAAGAATCGTTACCCTCTTCCGCGTATCGACGACCTCTTTGATCAACTTCAAGGCGCTACCTGTTTCTCCAAAATCGATCTTCGTTCTGGTTATCATCAACTTCGAGTCCTCGAAGAGGACGTTCCCAAAACCGCTTTTCGTACTCGCTATGGACATTACGAGTTCGTAGTTATGCCTTTTGGCTTAACCAACGCACCCGCTGTGTTCATGGACCTCATGAATCGTGTTTGTAAACCTTACTTGGATCGCTTCGTAATTGTCTTTATTGACGATATCCTCATTTATTCTAAATCTCGAGCCGATCATGAGCGTCATCTTCGTCTTATACTCGAACTCTTGCGTAGTGAACGTTTATACGCTAAGTTCTCTAAATGCGAGTTTTGGATCAAAGAAGTTCAATTCCTTGGGCACGTTGTTAGTGAAAAAGGAATTCATGTCGACCCTTCAAAAATCGAAGCTGTGAAGAATTGGACGGCGCCTAAATCTCCTTCTGAAATCCGTTCTTTCTTAGGATTGGCGGGTTATTACCGTCGATTCATCTCGAATTTTTCAAAGATCGCCGTTCCTCTCACTTCGTTGACTCAAAAGGAGAAACCTTTTGCTTGGGGTCCTGAGCAAGAGGAATCTTTTCAAACTCTCAAGGACTTGCTTTGTAACGCTCCTATTCTCGCTCTCCCTGATGGGAATGATGATTTTGTGGTATATTGTGATGCATCAAATCGTGGTCTTGGTTGTGTGCTCATGCAACGAGACAAAGTCATCGCTTACGCCTCTCGCCAACTCAAAATACATGAGAAAAATTATACTACCCACGACCTCGAGCTTGGCGCAGTTGTTTTTGCGTTAAAGATTTGGCGACACTACCTATATGGTACTAAGTGCGTGGTTTTCACTGACCATAAGAGCCTGCAACACATCTTTGACCAAAAGGAACTCAATATGCGACAACGACGTTGGGTGGAATTACTTAATGACTATGATTGCGAGATTCGCTACCATCCTGGTAAGGCGAATGTCGTGGCCGATGCACTTAGTCGTAAAGCTCATGTAGATGTCATTCGTTGTTTTCATATCTCGAGCGATCTTCACAATCGTATTCGTGAAGCGCAATACTCGTCTATCAATGAAGGCTCCATGGCTGTAGAAATACGTGGAGCTTCTGAAAGTCAACTCGTTTCGAAACCTGATGGTCTTCTCTATTGTTGTGATCGCGTCTGGATCCCAGATCGCGAAAATCTTCGTGACCTTATCATGAACGAAGCACACAAATCTAGGTACTCAATTCATCCTGGCGCCGACAAGATGTACCATAATCTACGTACATCCTATTGGTGGCCTGGTATGAAGAGAGACATTGCGGTGTACGTTTCCAAGTGTCTTACCTGTTCGAAAGTCAAAGCCGAGCATCAACGACCTTCTGGTCTACTCGAACAACCTGAGATCCCTATTTGGAAATGGGATAGCATTGCGATGGACTTCATAACTAAACTTCCTCGTACACCTGCTGGTTACGATAGTATTTGGGTGGTCATTGATCGTTTGACCAAGTCCGCACAGTTCATTCCCATTCGTGAGGATTTCAAGGTTGAACGACTTGCTCGTATCTATACCAATGAAGTCATACGCCATCATGGTGTTCCTCTCGACATCATTTCTGATCGTGATGGTCGATTCACTTCGCGTCTCTGGCAAACTTTTCAGTCCGCTATGGGTACTCATTTAAATCTCAGTACGGCCTTTCATCCTCAAACGGATGGACAGACTGAACGTACTATCCAAACCCTAGAGGACATGCTCCGTTCTTGTGTCATCGACTTTGGTGGTAGTTGGGATGTGCATTTACCTTTGATCGAGTTCTCGTACAACAATAGCTACCACTCTAGTATTCAAATGGCTCCTTTCGAGGCATTGTATGGTCGCAAATGCCGATCTCCTTTAAGCTGGCACGAGATTGGTGATAAGCATTTTTCTGGCCCTGAGATCATACAAGAGGCAACGGATAAGATTCTCCAAATCCGTGACAATCTACTCAAGGCTCGAAATCGTCAAAAGAGCTATGCTGACAAGGGACGAAAACCAATGGAGTTCAACGTTGGGGACCATGTCCTACTCAAAGTATCTCCTTGGAAAGGAGTGGTTCGTTTTGGTAAAAAGGGAAAACTTGCCCCTCGTTATGTCGGTCCTTTCAAGATACTCGAAAGGATTGGTAAGGTGGCTTATCGACTCGACTTACCCCAAGAGCTCAACAACGTTCATCCAACGTTCCACGTCTCGAACCTAAAGAGATGTCTCGCTAATGAAGGACTTCAAGTTCCTCTCGAAGATCTTCAAATCAACGATACTATGCATTTTGTGGAAAAACCAGTGGAAATCGTTGAGCAAGAAGTCAAGCTATTAAGGCGCAGCAAGATTCCTATCGTCAAAGTTAGATGGGAAGGAAAACGTGGCGCTGAATTTACATGGGAACTCAAAAAGGATATGAAGTCAAAGTATCCTCATCTCTTCCCTACGTCTTCCTAAATTTCGGGACGAAATTTCCTAAAGGAGGGGAGACTGTAATGCCCGGCTATTTTGTACTTTCCATTTATAGAAAGTTTGATTCATAATTCTATTTTTGGAAACTTTGTATTCTTGTAATCGTTTCTTTCCTTGTAATCTTTATCAAATCGAGACTTGGATCATTAATGAAGCTTATATTTTGTTACATCTATGTTAAACGCATTCTATGTATACTCGTATGTTCGATTTGGTGAATCAGTCTATGTTTAATCGTGATTCTTGGAAACTATGTGCGAAACTTGTAATTAATCTAAACTTATGCATTGAACGTCTTTTGAACGAGAACGATACTTGAATATGACTCCTATACGCTTAAATATACTTTGGTTATGATCATCATGCTTAACTACACCTTATACTATGCTTTTATATCAAAACAAGTCCCTAAACTCTCAAGATTCGCACCAAAAGGGATTAAAAACAAACTTCAGGGACTAAAGTGTCACAAAACGAAAGATGGGAGACCATACCCGCCGCGTGACGCCTAGGTCCCTCGCGTCACGCGAGGCCCTTGTTTCGGCAGATTGTGTTTTCTTCCAGCTTTGTGCACGAAATCCCATTAACCTAAACCACCCAATCACCTTTAATCCACCTCTAATCACCTCCAATCACCTTCTAACTCCTCCATTATAAATACCCACCTTCTCCAACCCATTTGACACTTTCACAACTCTCTAATCTTCACTACACTACTCTCTAATCAGCTGAGAATCTGAGTTTTGGACAGATTCGTGAAGACTTACAAAAGTGAGTGTAACTTGCTCATTTCTCAACCAAATCACTTGGTTCTTCTTCCTATTGCTTTGTTATTTCCTTGGGTTTGAATCCTTGGTTTTTCCTTGGAAGAATCAGGCTTGGATTTGCCCTAAAATGGACTAAAACTTTCTGTTTTGTTTCAAACTTATGCAAACTTCATCTAACTTGTGTGAAACACATCTCAAACCAATGTCCTAATGCTTACAACCCCTCTCATGGTTGGTTAAGCTTAAAAACATGGTTGAGACATCTAAATCAGAGGTTAAAACCTCATAAACTTTCTGTTTTAATTAGGGTTTTACCCACAAGTAGTGTTCAAGTGTGAAGCTTGATGTATGTGTGATGGTTGGATTAGCTTGGGCTATCCTTCATAAGAATCCACTTATTACTTGATGTTTTACTATAGATTAGTTGTTGTTTATACCTTGATACTTGTATGTTCATGACCCTCCTTGTCGTTTATAACAACAAGCGTAGTGGTGAACAATAGAGGTGCCTAAATGGAAGCTTGTTCTTCCTACCTCATGTATGTATTCTATGACACAAAGAGGTACCTAAATGGAGACATTAATCTCCTACCTCATGCTTGAATCTTAGGACTTGTAAAACTATATAATATCTAGGTTATTCTATACGTAAACATCTAAGTAACTAAGACTTGATGATGACTTAATAGTTATTTGTTAAGTGGACGTTACATCATCTATGACCATGCCCTTGTTACGACTCTAATGGATCTTAGAATCCATGAAATCATACCAACTCTTTGAGTTTCAATAGTGTCAAGAACAAGAGTTATGTGTACAAGATGATTATTTTTACCTATGTTACTTTCTTTATATTTTAAACTCCGAATCTATAATCTTCCGTATACGCCAAACTCACACACCTATGTTTCCTTGTGTAGAAGGACAAGGTGCTCCAAACTAACTCATCTACGAACTTGCTCTCGGAACTTCAAGTCACCACTTGTAAACCGTGAGTATACTCGAACCCATTTCTACTTTTAACACTTTGGGTGCAACATGTATTCTATATTAAACGCACACGACACTTGAAACTTATTTGAAACTTACTCTATCCATTTAAACATGAAACATGAAACTTGTGAATCTTGAGACTTTTTGTGCAATGTGAACGTTTAATTCTTGTGTGTAGTTCCGCCTTAACAATAGTAGCGCTATAGGAGTAATGCACCTCCCCGTTAGTCTTTGGGGTATTGTTAGGAGGAGACATATCAACCTCCCGTTAAACTTTGGGTTAGGTACTTTAAACGCATTGGGAAACTTGGGCTATCACTTGGACTACGTAAACTAGCACGTTTAAACTATTTTATTATGTTCATGTTGGATATGAGTTTTTATTCTATTATGCTATGTAAACAAACTTGTATACTCGCTCTTTGCTTTTGCATTGAAACTCTATTTTAATACATGTTGCAGGTTGATTTTTGAAGTATGGATGATTCATGAAACAAGTTTAGGGTGGACTAGATACACACCTAGAATATTCTATCTTTTGTTTGTTATGTTACTTGTTGAAACAATGTTGTTATTTCTCTTCTTTTGAATCATGTATGACATTTAGTTTTGAAATGAAATTTGAATTTAAGTAAATATTGTCACATAGTGTTATGACGTTTTGAGCAATCTACACACTTCGTCTCATCCCGATGTTTCCGCCATCGGTTGGGGTGTGACAGTTCAATCCGTCACACCATGTAAATGTTCAGATCTGTGATAGATCTTAGTTTATTTATGTGGAAATCGGCTAGATCCAAGTGATTCTTGGTGGATTGAAGCCAAAACATGGAGTTCTTGAAGAACACCATGATGACATCATCCTAGAATGCTTAGATCTTGATGATTTCATGGTTAGAAATCGAGATTTGAAAGATAGAAAGGTGTAGGAGCATGTATTGATCAAGAAAGTACAAGATTTAGGATGAAATCTTACCGGGATTGAGAGAAATCTGAGAAAAGAAGGGGAGCACGAGCTGGTTGGTCAGAGGGTTTCCAAAAGTGGAAAGAATGACAATGACAGGCCTATTTATAGGCTTCCAAAGGGGGAAAGGGCTGGCCGATCGGCCAGGCATCCCGATCGGACAGCCTGCTCGATCGGACAGTCCGTCCGATCGGCTGGGCTGTTCGATCGGCTAGGAGCCTGATCGATCCACAGCCTGCTTTGAGTGTTTGGTGCGACGATTTCTGATATTTCGATTTCGATTGAAGACAGTACGAGTACAATAGAGTTTCCTATTCAAATTACTTTTAATCCCAACCACTACATCTACATACAAGCATCTACATTCCATATTCAATTTCGATTTCGATTGAGTTCGATTGAGTTTCGAGTTTTGATTCGATTGATCACCACACGTAACATAAAGTAAGCACGCACAAGTAACACGTAAGGCACACACACACATAATATAACACCAAATTCGCATAATTCGAGTTTCGGGTTCGATTGATGAGTCGATTTGCTTGATTATTGATTGATTGACTTTATCGCATTGTTACTTCCTACTATTCACAGTCGATAAGCGTTTCGCGTCGATTAAACATTCGATTACTTCGATTCCTTTGATAGACAACACTTACTCCACATAATACAAATAAACATAAAAATAGACTAATTACAGTCAGAGAAGTCAAACTTGACTTGGACTTTGACTTTGACATTCGAAAACACGGGGTCTTACAGTGTGGCGGTGGTGGGTGTTATAAAGAAGGGATCATAAGGGGGGAAAACAAGGTGTGAAAAGACATATTTACCCTCACATGAGGTGCACATGATATGACTTAACATTTAAAATTTACAAGGTTAGTGCTAAAGGATCGAGGGGGAATGTTTTTAGAAAAGAAAAAATTGTAACTGTAATTATTGAAGTTAAATGATATCTATTGTCATTCGATACAAACATAAAGGACGAAAAATGTAATTTACAACTTTATACTATATAACAATCCAATATGCAACATATATAATCACATAAACTTCTAGTTAAGTAACTTATGTTTATGTGAACGTTACAAAATTTGTAAAAAAAGTTATCCACATTTTCTTGGGTTTTCCTAGATCACACATTCTTCAAAAGGTATTTCTTTTCATATTTCAAAACTATATGGTTATTTCATAAGACGAATACAAAAACCATAAATTACAAAAAGACGATTAAATTCATCATCAGTGTATTAATATATGGTGAAAAAAGATGGACCGGAGAAAAAAATAAACGGACAAGAAAAAAAAATACATCTTAATAATTTTTAATAAATAAACAAATAAAAAACATTAAATTAATTCATAAATAAAATTGAATAAAATAACAAAATGAGTGGAGAACCGGAACGAGACGGGGGGCCCATGCCAACCAAGACGTGTGATCCACCTCGTACATCAATGATCATAACAAATCAACGGTCCAGATCAAACCTCTCTCTTGATATAAGTCTTTTACATTTCTTACTTCTTTCACATAGTCTTCCTCTCATCTCTCACCATTGTTGCACTCATTTTCTTCAGGTATTCATCCATTTTTATTCACATTTTTACAACTACATTATCTCATACTTCTATATTCTTCTGGATTTTGTGCATTTTTGGATTCAGATTGACTGTTGTTAGGGCTAATCGATGAAGTTGACTAAATTTGTGTGATTATTGCAATGTTTCTGCGGTATTTGTAATAGATTTGTAGGTTTTGATGATCGAGTGTGTGAATTGTGAAGTGATTTACTGTTAATTAGGTTTAGAGTATGATTTTTTCGTAATAATTCACTCATTTGTGTTAGGTTTTTGATGATCTGGAACTCGAAGCGTGTAGGATTGAAGTGTTTATTATAGATTAACTGTTTTTGATGATTGAGTATGTGAACTGTGAAATGATTTACAGTTGATTAGGTTTAGAGTATGATTTGCTAGCGGTTAGGTAGTGTTAGCTAACGACGGTATCACTCGTTTGTGTTAGCTTTTCGATGATTTGGATCTCGAAGCATGTAGAATTGAAGTGTTTACTATCGATTAACTGTTTTCGATGATCGAGTATGTAAATTGTGAAGTGATCTACAGTTATTAGGTTTAGAGTATGATTTGCTACTTTGTTGATAGTCTGGAAGTTAAAGTGTATAATGTTGAGTGACGGTGTTTGAAAACTTTACTTTAGGATTTACTGTTTTTGAAATCGGATTTTGTGTAATTTTGCATGTGTAAAAGAACAGATCGAGGTGATTCGAAAATGAGCAGATCATGTTTGTTGTTTGCTGTTATAGATTTGAGATTTTTGATGATTGAGTATGCGAAGACTGAAATGATTACTAGTTGATTAGGTTTAGAATTTGAATTTGTAACTGGTAACTGGTTAGGTAGTGTTCACTTATGATCGTAATTATTCGTTAATTTGATTAAGTTTTTGATAATCTGGACCTCAAAGCGTATAGAGTATTTGTGTATTCTTGTGTAGAACAGATTGCGTAGATTCAAAGTTAGTAGATCGTGTTTATTGTTTATGGTTTGATTCATATTGGATTTGATATGTTTTTCATATTTGGTTGTTCTAACTTCTAAGTAGTGAATCTTGTTACAGTTTTTGATCAAAGATGGCGGAAAGTGAAGATATTCAGCCACTCGTGTGCGATAATGGAACTGGAATGGTTAAGGTATGTTACTTTATAATTCAAGCACCTTGAAAGTTGAAAGAATTTTAGAATAACTAAGAAACTGTATTGGTGAATAATTTTTGTGTCTTTTAGTAACCGAAAGCCAGATCTCTTTATGTAGATAGATTACAGTTAAAAGGTTAATAACCTAATGATAATGATAAAACGTCGATAACTATCCTAATAGTCAAACTTGATATAGAATAGTGAGTAACAAACTTAAAGATAAATGGTAAACTGAATAATAATGACTATAATAGATAATAAACCCAGCTGACACACCTACAACTATGAATCAGCTAAAGTGAATTTGCTATTACAGGCTGGATTCGCAGGAGACGATGCGCCAAGGGCTGTGTTCCCTAGTATTGTAGGTCGTCCCCGTCACACTGGTGTGATGGTTGGAATGGGCCAAAAAGATGCATATGTCGGAGACGAAGCTCAATCAAAGAGAGGTATTTTGACTCTAAAGTACCCGATTGAACACGGTATTGTCAGCAACTGGGATGACATGGAGAAGATCTGGCATCACACTTTCTACAACGAGCTTCGTGTTGCTCCAGAAGAACACCCTGTTCTTCTAACCGAAGCACCGCTGAACCCTAAAGCCAATCGTGAGAAGATGACTCAAATCATGTTCGAGACGTTCAATACCCCTGCCATGTATGTTGCCATCCAAGCTGTTCTTTCTCTCTACGCAAGTGGTCGTACAACTGGTAATCTTTCTTTTCTGAGCTCTTTAATTTAACCGTAAACCGTTTTCGATAACTAGTTTGGATCTACAAGATTGTTTTGTTGTGTCATGCAGGTATCGTTCTTGATTCAGGGGACGGTGTGAGTCACACAGTCCCTATTTACGAGGGGTACGCCCTGCCACATGCCATCCTCCGATTGGATCTTGCTGGACGCGATCTAACCGATGCATTGATGAAGATTCTTACAGAACGTGGTTATATGTTCACTACAACAGCAGAACGGGAAATTGTGAGAGACATGAAGGAAAAACTGGCTTACATAGCCCTTGATTACGAACAAGAGCTTGAAATCGCAAACTCGGGGTCTACTGTGGAGAAGAACTACGAGCTACCCGATGGGCAGGTCATCACTATCGGTGCTGAGCGGTTCAGGTGCCCAGAGGTTCTGTTCCAGCCATCTATGATCGGAATGGAAGCTGCGGGTATTCATGAGACTACTTATAACTCGATTATGAAGTGTGATGTGGATATTAGGAAAGATTTGTATGGTAATATTGTACTCAGTGGTGGGTCCACCATGTTTCCGGGTATTGCTGATAGGATGAGTAAGGAAATTACCGCGTTAGCTCCATCAAGCATGAAGATTAAGGTTGTCGCTCCCCCTGAGCGGAAGTACAGTGTCTGGATTGGAGGGTCTATCCTCGCTTCTCTTAGCACCTTCCAGCAGGTACGGTTTCCAACATTTACGTATTGTTATTTTTATGAAAAAAATATGATTAACTATTACTATTACGGCTCTATTTGTTGACACTAGTGGTGGAACAATGAAGGGTCAAATGTTATTTTAAAAATGTTTTCTCAAATTAAATGAATTTAGAGGCTTTGTAGATTAAAATGAGACTTTGGGTGACTTTTGACTCGATTTACCTGTTTCCAATCAACTTTTAACGGCTTGAGTCATTGGTGATAGAAAAACAATCTGAAACGATGATCTTCAAGATTTCTAATTTTGGGCATTTTGCTTGTAAATGCAGATGTGGATTGCCAAGGCTGAGTATGACGAGTCTGGCCCGTCAATCGTGCACAGAAAATGTTTCTGATCTGTGCATTTCAGATGTTTTGAAGACGATCAGTTTGCAACGTTTACTTTTAACGTTCTTTTTCCGTGTTTGTTCTTATTATATATTATGCTGTTTTCTAAGAGTTCGGTAATGACATTGAGTATGCTACAAAGATGATTATTGTACGTTCCACAATTCTTTTATTTTAATCGCATTTTGAAACTTTATTAGTTGTTTTCCCTCCATATGTTTCTTGTTACCTTTGGAGGTAAAACACATGATTGTGGCATTGCTTTAAGATACATGATGAAAAGGTGAACTCCAACTTTTGTGGATGATGATGATGAAATGTTGCATTTTGCTTTAAGTTTTGATGAAATGATGGCATATGTTGTCAGGTGTTTCAAAATAATTTAAACAAACTTTGTAGCTTCCTTTTGCTTTACAACTGTTATTAATCAGATATCCAGATCCAACCCTATATCAACTTTATTTCTTATCGCGTTTTGGTCCAACTTTTCTTGATACCTAAGGGTATAAGGAGTGGTTAAACAGTTTAGAGTGGCAAAACATTGAACCGACCAATCAGAGCGTGCCATGTCAATTTGGCAAAAGTGTTTAAACTTTGGTGAAAAATGTTGGCAATGGTTTAAACACTTGGTGAAGTGGTAAACTATTTTTTAAAAAAAAAAGGAAAAAGGTGTGATTGGTTGAGATAGGAATGGACCCCACCCACAATACCCCTCTCTCTCTCTCCTTCTCCTTCTTGCCGAAACGGTGTTCCATCACCGATTTCATCAACCATTTCGTCAAAATATATGTTGGCGGTGGGGTGGGCAAAGTTTACCGATCGGTAAATTGCCTTTACCGATCTCCACTCCGTATCCCCTAAAGCCATGTGGTCCACGACCTTATTTCGCTTATCAGCTTATACTCGTGCCTTCTTCAAACGTCTTGCATGTGGATACAAATCCAAGTCCCACGCGAACTTGTGTCACGTAACAAGTGTGGCAATACAACTTTTCTTGGCGCATAAGGCATACTTAAGGACAAATCCAAGAGACATTCATACTTGTTTCGATTCATTTATTTATTTATTTTGTTCTATTAGAGATTTGATTTGGGGTCTAAGAGCATGAATTTGGTCTTGATCTTGATGGTCATTTTTGTAACTACGAGACATCTGGGATCTTGATTACTGATATTTAAAAACTCTATGGTCCATGTGTGAGCAAGTGATCCAATTGGCTCTTTATCAAACTTCCACAATCTAAAGCACCCATCAAATTTTACTGAGAAATTGATCCTTTGATGCAAAAAACCCCCTTTATTTTGTGAATAAAATCAACATTTCTTGGATAGTCATCAACATCGAAGGCCGCATGTGATATTGATCGGATATATAGTTCTTCTTCGGTCAATCTTAATATCATATACACCTAAAATGGTAAAATGAAAACAGAGAGACAAGTAACGCGTAGCTGAAAAACCCATTTTCAAAATTGCAAAACAAGCTCCCAGTTAGTTCTGCGGATATAATCAGTGGCGGATCTAGAAAATTCTTATAGGGCAACGTTTCAAAAAAGAGGTAACGAAAAAAGGTCCAATTTTTTTAAAATTTACACTACCGCCGGAGCGTCAAGGGGTAGCGAGGGCTACCCCTATTTATTAGCTATATCCGCCCCTGGATATACCTTTTATTAAGGCCATTTGCAAGGTCTCGATTTTCTGTTTTAAAAAGAAAGAAGCAGTTCATGGAACGAAGGAGACAAATAAATAAAGATAGCTAAAATGATGATGTTACGTTTTAGCTAATTGTGTCTTTAAAGCTAAGTTTGGTCAAGCTTTATGCAAAATTTATGTTTTTTTTACGCTCTTAACTTCTACCACTACCAATGATTATGAGTGGACAATAACTCTTCTATTAAATCTTATGCACAAAAAGGAAAAGAAACATTATACAACATGAAGAGTTTGGTATAGGGGCATATTAACCGATATTTAATAAAAAAAAAGGTAATAAATTGCACAAACCTTAACCATAAATCATTAAATCAAACATATAATGCAGCAGGGGTGGCAAAGAGCAGGTAGTACACGTTTAATGTTGTGTCAATTTTAGTTTGGGACAAAATGGATTGATTAGATATCTAGAATCTAGATCACCTCAAAACAATTTTTTTTTGTCTTGAGTTTTAAATAAATATATAATTAATTACCCGACTACCTGTCATTGCTTTGTAATTGCCCTTTTTCCGTGTGGAATGATATTGTTGTGGTTGAGAATAAAAAAATAAAAAAATAATAATAATTAAGAAAGCTATATTGTTACAATAATAATCTAGTTTCTAAAATGAATCATTTTAGAAGGTTTTATGTGTTTATAACTTTCAACTTGTTGACCTATTAATCAATCATCAACTTAAAGACCAAGCACATAACCTGAAATTAAATACAACCTCGGTATCACCCTCTGTAGAAGTGTAGGACTCGCAAATTATACATTTAGTGATATTAAGAAACAAAATATATGCCCGTCTAGCTCAGTTGGTAGAGCGCAAGGCTCTTAACCTTGTGGTCGTGGGTTCGAGCCCCACGGTGGGCGTTTTTAATTTTCAGCACATTCTGTTTGTTGTAAGTTTTAACCATTGATTTTTTTTGACCGGATCTTTGTTTATTTAACAATAAACTCACATTTTTACTCATTACAAATACTATAATCCAGTTTTTGGAAATGCTTTGATATAGTTTTTTGATACACACTAGAACAAATTAGTTTTTCATTTATGTCAAGCTTATTGGATTTTATCACCCCTAACTATTGGCTATTGGCCGCTGCCACCCTCAACTATCACTTTCATGTCTGCCACCCCTAACTTAACACTTAGTGTGTTTTGTCACCACACCGTTAACTGATTACTAACTTTTGATCCTGTTACTATACTTTTGGGACTGTCCTAATTTCCCTAAAACCTTCCTAAGATCTCTATGACACCCCAAAAGTATAATAGCATGATCAAAAGTGAGTGATCAGGTAACGACGTAGTGACAGAACACACTAAGTTATAAGTTGGTGGTGACGGGAGTCAAAGTGTTAGTTGGGGGTGGTAGCGGCCAGTAGCCGATAGTTTTTAGTGATAAAATCCAATAACCTTTTATGTTAGGTAGAAGATTAAGAACATACAAACAATATAATCTAGCTTTTGTACCTATTAGGATAAGTAGAAAGTTAGTGAGCTAAGTTTCAGCATCTTCTTTGATACAAACATGAAATTTTATGTGTTTTGTAGAGGGTAGACGACAAAGGCGGAACCAAAACCTTTTACTTGAGAGGCTGAGAGGTCATAATAAGGTTCCGTCGAATTGTTTTCGTCCCTAACATATTCAAAACTTGCATTATGTTGTCTTGAAATTCGAACAACTTTAAATGCCTTAGCGGACTTATCTTCTTCCTTCCCGACTATTACACGAGAATCTCCAGCGTTCGCAATGTTAATTGTAGGCATCTCGATGTAGAGTAGTTCATATTTACGGGTTGAAAATTTTTAAATATTTTTTAAAAACATATCTATAAATGAAACGGGTCTGCAAAATAATACACGGGAACTTACTTGCTACGAAACATCCCATTTTTGGACCCCAACCAAACGCGCATGGAGGGCTCTACGGACATCACGCCACTTAAGGTAGTAAACAGTTTCATCTTCCACACAAACATCAACCACTCAGCTTGTTGAAAAGACAACATAATTTCATGATCATTAATCATCATGTGTATGAGATGGTGAAAGTTTGTAAAAGATATTTTGGTATTTTAATAAAGAAAGCAATTATTTTTTAACTTAAACCAAGTTTATAAGATTATGCAATTATTATTATTAGTTTTTTTTTTTAATTTTCTTACTGATCTGGTGAACTCCGTTCCGGTACTTTATGGATGTATAATCAACATGACTATCCTAGATGCATTTTGACATTAACATAGAAAAATAATCTCAGTTTGACACATTGACTTAATAAAGTCAAATCTTGTGCTTTCTAGATGTATAATCAACAATTCATCATAACCATCCTAACTGATTAGCCCTTAATTTTATCCAATTTATAGTAGTTGTATAATCAACAATTAATTTCTGTAACATTTTTCTGGCTGGTTTACTTTTGTAACATTGAACAAAAATCATGAATTTGAAACTAATAAGCAAGCATCAATGTTACAGACAATGCGCTTAACTAATGTTATTACCATTATTGTTATTATGTGATTACACATTCAATATAAATCCATTATATGATTACACATTCAATATGATCTGTTCTAACTAATGTTATTACCATTATTGTTATTATGTGATTACACATTTCAATAATAAAAATACAATAAAGAAATCTATTATGTGATTACAATTCAATATAAATTCATTACGTGATTACACATTTACTATGATTTGTTATAACTATTGTTATTACAATTATCCTTATTACATGATTACACATTTCAATAATACATAGTCAAATATTGTTATGTAATTATGTAATCACTTAGTAGGGTTACACATAAAATACTATAATGAAATCACGTAACCACGTAATGAGTATTCAAAATCATGTAATCATGTAGTAATGTCAAAAGGTATGATTGTTTAACTCACAACACAATGAAAACAATACAAAACGCAAGAGAAGCGACAAAATAGTGACGTAAACTTTTTTTAGTTACCCAAACCAAGAAAACACCCCCCAAACCTTAGATCTCACAATATGTGAGATCAGAAATAAAAACAAAGTAAGATACAATACCTAGATGATCATCAACAGATGATCATCATTCAACAACAGAACATTCTCTCACAATCAGAGAGAAACACTAGACGATATTTAACAGCGGATTAACACCATACAAACTGTAGAAAAACAAAAACACAATAATAATACTGAACCATACTAGTTGCTGGAGAAACAGAACATTCTTTTAATCACTGGACATCAATCGCCGGAGACTCAAAGTTTCTCTAATCGTCGGAGAAGTGAACAAACTAAGATTGAAGAACCGCATGCGTAATAATTGAAGGGGAGTTGTAAGAGTGAATTTTGGGGGAGAATGAAGCTACCCAACCCTAACAGGCATCACAAGTCTTTTATATCCTGAAAAAAACAAACTTACACTTTGCACCCACAAGAATGGCCACAACTGATCAGACCCCCTGAAACTTTACACTTCCAACCTTTCACTTATACAACTTTACCATTCCACCCAATAGTTTGTTACAAACAGCCCAACTGATATAATATCAGTCCAACTGTTATAATATCAACTGGACCAAAATAAACCCAGCCAAAATAAGCCCAGTCAGTTATAAGATCCAATAAATAGGCGTATAAGTATATGAATGAAGATATACTAATTTCAACACGCCCCCATCATTCATATACTATACATATCAATCATCCCCAGTTTTGACACATAACGTCATGCACTTCACTATTCAGTCCTTTAGCAAAAAAAAAAAAAAAAAAAAAAAATTCAAACAGAAACAATTTTAACATGACCAATACCACCACAAACATTTTTTTTTTCAAAAAATACGTGTCCTATTTCAAATGTTTAGATTTCACATGAAAGACAAGATTCAAAGAAACTAGTACAACACTTTTACTAGATTTTAACAGGCAAACTGCAGAAATACAACCTTAACCACTTGTAACAGAGCCATACACTCAACGACATAGAGACACGAATCAAACAAGTGTTTCTATTACCAAAAAACCTACCACAGACATACGAAGAATACAGACAAATTACAAGACGAGACAGGAGATTCTTTGAAGAACACAAATACCAACAACAAATCAAAGAACTCGCAATAGCAGACAGTCAACACCACAGATAAACTGTTATGACAAAAAAAATACCAGACAACAATGATAGCCAACAAAATTCTGGCAAAATACTCAACCAGAATCACATCTCTTACACAAGAGAAAAAATACAGGGCTAACATTACATACTTTTAACAAACAAGACTGAGCATAAAAGAACATACTCAACTATAAGACACAGCCAAACAAATCCTGATTGAACACAAAATTACACAATTTGCAACCAGAACAATATATCTCACAAGAGACAATATACAAGGCTGTTACATATACAAGATAATCTTGACAATACTATCGGTTAAACATGAACTACACAGCTCAACTAACCATATAAACAAGATCATAGACAAGCAGACATGAAGACTGCAAACAAAAGACATTTAACAAAACTCAAGACAAAGATCCTCAAATATAGGCTGACACAAACACCAAGATCAATCTTGAATACACAAATATACCTGGTCACATTTGAAGTACACAAAAAAGACTAATCAATAATCAACAAAATAAAAGATTCTATTACCAAAACATATAGACATGAGGTTCAATAAAACTAGAAAACATGTACAAATTTATTGAATATTCCAAAAAACTTGAAGTTTGAACCACACTTAATCATATAACATTCCTTATACTAACAAAGAAAACATTATTTGATTTTAGGAAACTTGATAACACGACAGATTTAATAAGAATAAGAACAGATAATAAGAAGCAACATAACCCCATTATACATGTTTAAAGACAAAATTGATTTAAAAAACAGTTTCAACATATTCACAAATGTTTATTTAGAAGAGAAAACTTGTTAAATCATTCTTAAAAGAACATTCATCAACAGACTACTTCATGTAATCTAGAAATAGCATAAGAAAAACTGTTAGTACAAATATAAAGAAACAAATCATTAGAAAATATTCGTATTCAAACAAGACAGAATCATTTGACCCTACAACATCATATATGAACCAGATCAAGCATATTACACAGACAATCTATTACAAAGAAGATGAAACACAAAAGCAATCTTCAACCCACATAAGCTAGCAAGAAACAATACTCAAATACAACAGATTTCTAGCCAAATACAACATGAAACTCTCACAAGACAACCCTACAGATTACTACATGATAATCTATACAAAATCTACAAGAATCAAGCAAATCTAAGAAACCGTAGATACTTACGGGAACAAATAGTACGAGAGCTACAAGAAACAATCTTACGAACCTCACACATAATACAAAGCAACTCTACTCAAATTTAACAGAATTCTAACTAAGAATCCCAAGCCTATGATGAGTACATGAGAAGCAAACAAGTTGTAGAGAGAAACAAGATTCAAGAAAACAAGAAGTACACACTTCTATACCAAACAACAATTACAGCCAAAACAAACAAAGAAATACAAAATCACACGACTTAATATCTCACACACACAGCTATAAAAAAACATTCAAGAAACAATCTTGAACCAATACATTGAACCACGTGATTCAACAATCAGAAGACAAACTTTTAGACTAAACAACATATGATAGAGTTAGTAATCAATATTTTACTTAGACGACTTCCTCTATCATGAGAATCAAGCAACCAGTCATGCAAAACATAGAAGACACGGTTCTTATAACACAATTTTAAGATCCTGGATAACCATCAAATTTAAAAACAAAACTCTGTTATAAACTTTTTATGGTAAAAAAACAAAGTTCCAGTCAACAATTTTAATAGTCATATAGTGACAGATTTTTTTTAAACAAACTCTTTACTACGAACCACACAGACACAAGGAAAAACACACACAACTCTTATGACAAACAGACATTTTGAATGTTTTTCCCTTTTTTAAAAAAAACTTTGAGCAAATAAAACAACTCAAGAATCTTCCCTTTACAAATAACATCATGTAAAAAAACCAACAAACTGTAAAACAAGTCAACAATCAATGAACAATCAATAAGCAATCATAACAACAACTAACACATAGACAAACAGAGTCAAATAACAAATCAGCCAAGAAACAACAAAAGACACTGATAGACAAAAAACTAGATATAAAAACCTAAGGCGAAGTTGTATCAGTTTCCAGATTCCAGGTTCATCACTTATAGTGCCTGGACAGGTCTTAATACAAGAGCCAACTCTAATAAATGAAACAACGGCAAAAAATTAAAAACTACAAGAACAAACCGAACACGGATATATCACAAACAACAAGCAAAATCACAGATAAAAACCGGTCCTCACTACCCTGGCATCAACTATCTCAATCAACAGAAAACAAAGAACAATAAAAAATGGAAAGCCCTTACAGAGGGTGCATATAACTCCAAGTGTAACACCCCGTGTTTTCAAATGTCAAAGTCAAAGTCAAAGTCCAAGTCAACTTTGACTTTCTTTGACTATAGGTAGCCTATTTTGTGTTTTAGTTGTATTATGTGGAGTAAGTGTGGTAATCACCAAGAATCGAAGTAATCGAATGTTTGGCGCGAACCGATCTACGACTGTGAATGACCGGAAGTAACAATGCGATAAAGATAACTAATCAGTAATCAAACCGATCTAACAATCAATCGAACTCTAGACTCGAATTATGCGAATTTTGGTATTGTTATACGTGTGTGTGTGCCTTATGTGTTACTTGTGCGTGTTTACTTTATGTTTGGTGTGGTATTCAAGCAAATCAATCGAAAATCGAATCGAAACCCGAAAGGCAATTGAACTCCATCGAAACCGACATCGAAACGTGACTTATAGAAGATTGTATGTTAGATATAGGCGTTGGGATTAAAAGTAATTTGACTAGGAACTCTATCGTATTCGTATCATCGTCCATCGAAATCGGAACGTCAAAAATCGTCGCAAAATACTCAAAGTGTGTGGCGGATCGAACAGGAAGCATCCTGATCGAACAGGCCAGCCGATCGGCTAGCATCTTGCCAGCCGATCGAGCAACCCACTCGATCGGAGCTCCTGGCCGATCGGCTGCCACTTTCCTCTTTTGGAAGCCTATAAATAGGGCTGTCATTGTCTTCATTTCCACTTTTGGAAAGTTCTGACCGGCCAGCTCCTATTCTTCACCTTTTCTCAGATTTCTCTCAATCCTGGTAAGTTTTCACTCTAATTCTTGTACGATCTTGATCATTACTTGATTCTACACCTTTCTATCTTTCAAAACTTGGATTCTAACCATGAAATCACCAAGATCTAAGTGTTCTTGGGTGATGTCATCATGGTGTTCTTGAAGAACATCACACTTTGGCATCATTCAACCATGAATAGCTTAGATCTAACCGATTTCCACATAAATAAGTTAAGATCTATCATAGATCTAAACATTTTCATGGTGTGAAAGATTGAAAGAAGGATTTCCAACTTTCTTTCAACTCTTTTACACTCAATGCCTTCAAATCGTTAGAAACGGAGCTTGAACCGGCTAACTAATCATTCAAACAGTTAAAAGGTTCAAGATTCAGGTTCTATGAACAAGGTTCACCGATTTCGGGTTAAACTCTAAACCGACATTCCGAACCGTTCACCGGCCGGACTTGGGTGATTCCTGTCCGAGCCGGAGAGACGGGTAAGGACGAAGGTATCATAGTTCGACTCGTTATCAAACTACCTCGATATAATGACAAGTAACCAGACGACCAAGTGTTAGACGAAAGGCCGACCAGGTCAGACTTGCTGGCCGAACGGCTAGGCTGATCGAACAGCCCAGCCGATCGGACACACCAGCCGATCGACCGGGCCAGCCGATCGGCTAGCACATGGCGTCCCACTTTTCCAAACTTTTGAAGTACAGTATTGACGAAGTAATGTTCGATCGAATAGGTCACTCGATTGATAAACATTACTGTTCGGATCATGAGATACTATGCTTCAACACTTAATCGTTTTCACAACTCGTTCGTAGTAGGAATGCCAGCCGATCGAACAGACTGTTCGATCGAGTGACATTCAGTTGAGGACAACTCCTGAAGTTCCTAGCCGATCGAGTGAGCTAGCCGATCGAGTGAGCTAGCCGATCGAGCGAACCATTCGATCGACCGACTTGAAAGGTAAGAACACTTCAGTGTTCTCATATACTACAACGAAAACTTCAAAAGTTCAAATCCTCAAACACAAACATACCAGAGGAAGAAACAATCCACTCGAATGGTCCAGCCGATCGAGCCTACCGGCCGATCGAACAGGACTGTCCAATCGGATATACCAGCCGATCGAACAGGCCGTTCGATCGAACCTGCCGTTCGATCGACCAGCCCATTCGATCAATTCACACTTGTTTGCATTTCCACGTTACTCATTGTTGTGCTATCGAACTATTCAGGCTAACCCTACTCTCAGCGCTCCCTTCAATCCATAATCAATCACTGTGAGTATACTCGAACCCTTTTTGCTTTAGCACTTTTGGGTGTTACATACGTTACCTATCAAAATCACAATCGAACACACTATTCAAACTATTGAACGCTAACCGATTGCATGTATTACGTGATTAAATGTATGCTTGTTGTTATGTTTACACGTGGAAAGCTGTCTACCTGCCTTAGCAACGTAGTACTATAGTTTGGACTCAGCACCCGTTCATGGGGGTGTTGTTAAGGACAATCTACTTGTATGATTTACGGTGGTGATCATGTATTGCGAACTGTCTCGGACAGTCAACCCGCAGTCACTGGTATTGATAGGTCCATGTCGATAATTTACATGCATCATTGCCCTCTGTGTACGTGATGGTTATGCGTAAACTATTCGAACTCTATATGCTATTATCAAACTTGTATGCTCACCTTTACATTATATGTATTGACTTTATTTTAACGTATGTGACAGGTGTTTAAGCTGCTAGGATGCTTAGGTGCATGGTGATGAAATCAAGGCTAGGGAGTCTAGAAATAATAAACAATTGTCTGTAATAATAAATGAATCTGAGTTGTCGGAACGGAACTATTTGCCTGGTTGCTTTCTATGATAACTTGTTTATTTATTTGGGATACGGTATGGGACGTATCATTTAAACTGAATTTATATAATAGTTGTTGTGGAAACTTCTGGACAATCTGTTTCGCTCAGTGCCGCGCCCCGATGATTCCGCCATCGGTTGGGGTGTGACAGATTGTTATCAGAGCCATGACTATAGGGAATTAGGTTAGACACGACCTAGTCCGGGTCGCTGTCTTAGAGACCTAGACTATAGTTAGGAACCATCAGACCAAGTTTATGTGCTTATTCTGCAATCCTTCACTATCACTGCACTCGAATTTTCAAATAAAAGCCGGTAGATTTAGTTAGGAATAGGTGTGAAAGCCGCAAACTCCTGACCAAACTGCCTGACTTATGCTGATTTTATTCGTTTATTCATGCTTATCTCATTATTTTCACCAACAAACAAGGGAGATTATACCAAATCAGGAGTGAAATCCATATTTTGATGCATAATCTCCTTTATTTTATTAAAAACAAGGAAGAAATTGCTAAGCCAAGGGGTGAAACCCTGACCTTGGCAGTTTGTTCTGGACTTTATTTATCTCACCAAGGCCTCGATGGACTCCAACGACCTGAACTCACAAGTATGACCTAGGGAACGCGTGTGGGATGCCCATCGAGGCAGAAACACGACCTCTAGAGTCGAAAGTGATGACAAGTCTACTGTGAATAGTTGAGTTGCCTTGGGTAGTCGATGTCTAGTAGCCGCAGACAATCTATCTCTCGATTTTATGTGTTTTGATTCTGAGAACCGCAACTGCATACTCTGATGACTCGTTGATTTTCTGTGCTTATATGTGCTTTCTCTGTTTTGTGTTTATGTTTTGGGTTGTTATTCGATTTTGCTATCATTTTAATCGACACACACGACTTGTACTGTTGTTCTATCCTTAATCGATCCCCAGTTACTGCAATCTAGATGATATTACGGTATATTATGCTATACGACTAAGTTAGGCTAATACGATGCTATTCGACATGCTAATCGAACGACACGCGAGCTTTGAAGGCTAGGTTTCTGTTTTCTGACTACCTCTGTGATTAAGTGATTACGTGCTTTTGTGTTTATGTGACTCTGTGCTTCTGTGCTTCTGTGCTTACGTGTATCTGTGGTTATGTGCTTATGTGTCTGTGTGATACGTGTTTCGACGTGATTCTAAGCTTTAGATAGTAGTAGACGTGTGAGGTGAGATTCGATTTCGTTGTATTGAGTCTCGTGACGATGTCCGTTGCAGACCATGTCGTCGTCTGGATCCTGACACCGAACCCCACTTACCCGCCAGGAAAAGAGAGACCGACGCCTCGCTGCTATCATCTCCAAAACCGTAGCGAAAGCTGTGAGTGAGGTGTATGAAAACGCTAGCAAGTCGTCTGAAGAATCCCGAGCTGAGAACCCTAAGGATTCAAGCAAGGCTGCTTTCAGCTTCAAGCAGTTCAAGGCATGCAAACCAAAAGAGTTCACTGGCGAAGATGGTCCTACAGCCATGTTTCACTGGTTTGACTCGGTCGAAGTTACTCTGCGCCAGAGCGGATGTCCGAAGCATCTCCGTACTCTCAATGCTACAGGCGTCTTCCAGTCCCGTGCTCTAGACTGGTGGACGGCCGAATGAAACAAGCGCGGAAATGATGCAGCTTACGGGCTATCATGGAAGGAGTTGAAGGCAATCATGATCGAAGAATTCTGCCCTCCTCATGAACGCTAAAAGCTGGAGGACGAGTTCTGGGAAATCAAGCAGAAGGATGGAGACAACGCTGCTCTCACTGCTCGCTTCAAGCAGCTTAGCATTATCTGTCCTGATCAAGTCAAGACCTCAAATCAAGCTATCAAGAAGTACATCCGAGCCCTACCTGACTGTGTAGCCGACTTTGTTCACGCCGCCAAGCCAGCAACTATCGAGGAAACCTACCTACTCGCCGCTGAGATCAACGACAAGCGAGTCAAGTCTGGTTTTTGGGATAAGCAAACCAAGTCTCTGCACCAAGCCACTGCAACACCCACCGACTCATCTGCTCAATCCCCCGAGTCATCGAGAAGAAAGAAGAAGAACAACAACAGCTCCGGCAACAAGAGCTGTGCTGCCGTGACAAACGCCACTCCTCTGCAAACTGTACCAGCTCAACAGCAGCAGCACCAGCGCTCAGCTCCAGTGATCAATGCACCGCCAGCAAAGCGTGCATACACAGGCCCTCACCCACTCTGCCCGACATGTTCGTATCATCATCCAGTGGGTCTAGCTTGTCATTTTTGCGCTTACTGCAACCTGTACGGTCATTTCACTGCGAACTGCCGCTATGGTCCCCGTCAAGCCCCAGTTCAAGCTACTGCCAACCAAGCTCTGCTCCCTGCCCCTCAAGGCCAACCAGCAGCTCAAGCACCAGCAGTCAATGCTCGAGTCTGCTTTGCATGTGGTGACCCTAACCACTTTGCCAACAGATGCCCGAACAGGGTAGTTAAGCAAGAGCCCCAGCAGCAACAACCACAACAGCAGCCTCAGCAACAGCAACAAGCAGCCCATGCCCGAACCTTCAACATCAATGCCCGCCAGGCTCAGGCGGATAACAACGTGGTTAATGGTACGTTCCTTGTGAATGGTATTTATGCATCATGTTTGTTTGATACTAGAGCCGATAACTGCTTTGTGTCGTTTGAATTCGAGAAGATCCTTAGTCGTAAGCGCTCTTATCTATCCTCGTCATTCGAAGTCGAAGTCGCTACAGGAAGAACTATTACCGTTAATTCAGTACTCCGTGATTGTACTCTCGAACTCAACAATCACATCTTCCCAATCGACCTTATTCCGATGCAACTCGGAAGTTTTGACGTCATAATAGGCATGGACTTTCTTCGTGAAAACCATGCTGAAGTTGTGTGCTTTGAAAAGATGATTCGATTCTCGCTCGCGAATGGTGATCTCCTATGTGTATACGGTGAAACAGCGTCGAAAGGTCTCAAGCTCATGTCGTGTATCCAAGCCAGCAAGTATCTCCGCAAGGAATACCGAGCCTTCCTGGCCAACATTGTAGTAGCGGAGAAGGAAAAAAAAAAGAAAGTTGAAGTCAAAGATGTTCCAGTGGTTCGTGAATTTCCTCAGGTGTTCCCTGATGATCTTCCCGGATTACCACCAAGTCGTGATATCGACTTTCGTATCGACCTCATTCCTGGAGCTAACCCCGTTGCCAAAGCCCCTTATCGACTCGCTCCATCCGAAATGCGGGAACTCTCGAACCAACTCCAGGAACTACTCGAAAAAGGCTTTATTCGCCCAAGCACCTCTCCTTGGGGCGCGCCAGTCCTTTTCGTCAAAAAGAAGGACGAGTCGTTCCGGATGTGCATCGACTATCGGGAATTGAATAAGCTAACCATCAAGAACCGATACCCCTTACCCCGAATTGACGATTTGTTTGATCAGCTACAAGGTGCAGCATGCTTCTCTAAGATTGACCTGCATTCAGGATATCATCAGCTACGAATTCAAGAGGAAGACATTCCTAAAACCGCTTTTCGAACCCGTTATGGCCATTACGAATTTGTTGTTATGCCCTTTGGGCTAACCAACGTACCCGCGGTTTTCATGGATCTGATGAATCGCGTGTGTAAGCCATACCTTGACCGTTTCGTCATCGTATTCATCGACGATGTCTTGATTTATTCCAAAACGAAAGCCGAACATGCGCAGCATCTACGTTTGGTTCTCGAGTTACTCCAGGGGAACCAACTCTATGCCAAGTTCTCCAAGTGCGAATTCTGGTTGGAGGAGGTTCAATTTCTGGTTCACATAGTGAATAGTCGGGGTATCCATGTCGATCCTGCGAAGATTGAAGCTGTCAAAAGCTGGATTACGCCTAAGAACCCGTCTGAAGTTCGTTCTTTCCTCGGACTAGCGAGCTATTATCGATGATTCATTGAAGGATTCTCCAAGATCGTTGTGCCACTTACCGCTCTTACTCATAAGGAAAAGCCTTTTGTGTGGAGAAACGCACAAGAGTCTGCCTTTCAAACCCTCAAGCATATGCTGTGCAACGCACCGATTCTTACGCTGCCCGATGGAAGCGACAGCTTCATTGTCTACTGTGATGCTTCTAACCTTGGTCTCGGCTGTGTTCTCATGCAGCGAGACAAGGTTATAGCCTACGCATCTCGTCAGCTCAAGATCCACGAGAAGAACTATACAACCCATGACCTCGAGCTAGGCGCGGTTGTCTTTGCATTGAAGATTTGGCGACACTACCTGTATGGCACTAAGTGTACGATCTACACTGACCACAGGAGTTTACAACACATCTTTAATTAGAGAGAGCTAAATATGCGTCAACGCCGATGGGTAGAACTTCTCAACGATTACGACTGTGAGATCCGTTATCACCCAGGCAAGGCGAATGTGGTTGCTGACGCGCTTAGCAGAAAAAGTTACGTGCTCAGTACCCGAAACATCCAAGCCCAACACAATCTCGAAACCCTTATTCGCGAAGCTCAACATGCTTGCTTTAACGAGCATACATTGAAGAAAGAAAGGATCTATCACGATGGAGCTCAGTTGGTGAGCAAATCAGATGGGATATTCTATTATCTTGACCGAATTTGGATCCCTAAACGGACCGATTTGCGAAAGATTATCATGAATGAAGCCCACAAGTCCCGATATTCTATTCATCCCGGTGCGGACAAGATGTACCAGGACCTGCATTATAAGTACTGGTGGCCGGGTATGAAACTGGATATCGCTCTCTACGTTGGAAGCTGTTTAACTTGCGCAAGAGTCAAGGCTGAACATCAAAGACCTTCTGGCTTACTCGAACAACCGCCGATCCCTATATGGAAGTGGGAGAGCATAGCTATGGATTTCATAACAAAACTCCCGCCCACGCCATCAGGTCACGACAATATTTGGGTTATAGTTGATCGTCTAACGAAATCAACCCACTTTTTGCCGATACGAGAAGACTACAAGGTGGAACGACTAGCCCAAATCTACACCGACAAGATTATTCGTAATCATGGTACGCCTCGTGACATCATTTCAGATCGTGACGCTCGGTTTACTTCGCGATTGTGGGAAACGTTTCAAGCGGCCCTTGGTACGTCGCTTAATCTGAGTACTGCATTCCATCCTCAAACCGACGGACAGACTGAAAGGACGATCCGTACTCTTGAAGACATGCTCCGAGCGTGTGTCATAGATTTTGGCGGTAGTTGGAACAAACACCTGCCATTGGTCGAATTCTCGTACAATAACAGCTATCATGCCAGCATCCAAATGGCACCTTTCGAGGCTTTGTATGGTAGAGGATGTCGATCGCCTATTGTGTGGCACGAGATCGGTCACTCACAACTAACCGGTCCCGAGATTCTACAAGAAACGACTGACAAAATCCACCAGATTCGAGACAACTTGGTGAAAGCTCGGAACAGACAGAAAAGTTACGCCGATAAAAGACGCAAGCCCCTTGAATTTGAAGTTGGTGACTACGTACTCCTAAAGGTATCACCTTGGAAGGGTGTAGTCCGATTCGGCAAGAAAGGGAAACTCGCGCCTCGATATGTTGGACCTTTTAGGATTCTGGAAAGAATCGGAAAAGTCGCCTACAGACTCGAATTACCGGAGGAACTCAGTAACGTCCACCCGACTTTCCACGTCTCTAACCTCCGAAAATGCCTTGCTGATCATGATCTAATCGTACCGCTCGACGATCTTCAGGTCAACGAAATGTTACACTTCGTGGAAAAGCCTGTCGAAATCATGGATCGCCAAACCAAGCAACTCAGGCGCTCTCGCATCCCGATCGTGAAGGTCCGATGGGAAGGCAAACGAGGCGCGGAGTTCACTTGGGAACTCGAAAGCGACATGAAGGCCAAGTACCCGAAGTTGTTTAAATAAATAGATCTGAAGCGTCAAATTGGTAAATCACGGTATTGTGTAGCCTTCAAGCCTAATTTCGGGACGAAATTCCCTAAACAAGGGGAGGCTATAACACCCGTGTTTTCAAATGTCAAAGTCAAAGTCCAAGTCAACTTTGACTTTCTTTGACTATAGATAGCCTATTTTGTGTTTTAGTTGTATTATGTGGAGTAAGTGTGGTAATCAACAAGAATCGAAGTAATCGAATGTTTGACGCGAACCGATCTACGACTGTGAATGACCGGAAGTAACAATGCGATAAAGATAACTAATCAGTAATCAAACCGATCTAACAATCAATTGAACTCGAGACTCGAATTATGCGAATTTTGGTATTGTTATACGTGTGTGTGTGTGCCTTATGTGTTACTTGTGCGTGTTTACTTTATGTTTGGTGTGGTATTCAAGCAAATCAATCGAAAATCGAATCGAAACTCGAAAGGCAATCGAACTCCATCGAAACCGACATCGAAACGTGACTTATAGAAGATTGTATGTTAGATATAGTGGTTGGGATTAAAAGTAATTTGACTAGGAACTCTATCGTATTCGTATCATCGTCCATCGAAATCGGAACGTCGAAAATCGTCGCAAAATACTCAAAGTGTGTGGCGGATCGAACAGGAAGCATCCTTATCGAACAAGCCAGCCGATCGGCTAGCATCTTGCCAGCCGATCGAGCAGCCCACTCGATCGGAGCTCCTGGCCGATCGGCTGCCACTTTCCTCTTTTGGAAGCCTATAAATAGGGCTGTCATTGTCTTCATTTCCAGTTTTGGAAAGTTCTGACCGGCCAGCTCCTATTCTTCACCTTTTCTCAGATTTCTCTCAATCCCGGTAAGTTTTCACTCTAATTCTTGTACGATCTTGATCATTACTTGATTCTACACCTTTCTATCTTTCAAAACTTGGATTCTAACCGTGAAATCACCAAGATCTAAGTGTTCTTGGGTGATGTCATCATGGTGTTCTTGAAGAACATCACACTTTGGCATCATTCAACCATGAATAGCTTAGATCTAACCGATTTCCACATAAATAAGTTAAGATCTATCATAGATCTAAACATTTTCATGGTGTGAAAGATTGAAAGAAGGATTTCCAACTTTCTTTCAACTCTTTTACACTCAATGCCTTCAAATCGTTAGAAACGGAGCTTGAACCGGCTAACTAATCATTCAAACAGTTAAAAGGTTCAAGATTCAGGTTCTATGAACAAGGTTCACCGATTTTGGGTTAAACTCTAAACCGACATTCCGAACCGTTCACCGGCCGGACTTGGGTGATTCCTGTCCGAGCCGGAGAGACGGGTAAGGACGAAGGTATCATAGTTCGACTCGTTATCAAACTACCTCGATATAATGACAAGTAACCAGACGACCAAGTGTTAGACGAAAGGCCGACCAGGTCAGACTTGCTGGCCGAACGGCTAGGCTGATCGAACAGCCCAGCCGATCGGACACACCAGCCAATCGACCAGGCCAGCCGATCGGCTAGCACATGGCGTCCCACTTTTCCAAACTTTTGAAGTATAGTATTGACGAAGTAATGTTCGATCGAATAGGTCACTCGATTGATAAACATTACTGTTCGGATCATGAGATACTATGCTTCAACACTTAATCGTTTTCACAACTCGTTCGTAGTAGGAATGCCAGCCAATCGAGCAGACTGTTCGATCGAGTGACATTCAGTTGAGGACCACTCCTGAAGTTCCTAGTCGATCGAGTGAGCTAGCCGATCGAGCGAACTGTTCGATCGACCGACTTGAAAGGTAAGAACACTTCAGTGTTCTCATATACTACAACGAAAACTTCAAAAGTTCAAATCCTCAAACACAAACACACCAGAGGAAGAAATAATCCACTCGAATGGTCCAGCCGATCGAGCCTACCGGCTGATCGAACAGGACTGTCCAATCGGATATACCAGCCGATCGAACAGGCCGTTCGATCGAACCTACCGTTCGATCGACCAGCCCATTCGATCCATTCACACTTGTTTGCATATCCACGTTATTCATTGTTGTGCTATCGAACTATTCAGGCTAACCCTACTCTCAGCGCTCCCTTCAATCCATAATCAATCACTGTGAGTATACTCGAACCCTTTTTGCTTTAGCACTTTTGGGTGTTACATACGTTACCTATCAAAATCACAATCGAACACACTATTCAAACTATTGAACGCTAACCGATTGCATGTATTACGTGATTAAATGTATGCTTGTTGTTATGTTTACATGTGGAAAGCTGTCTACCTGCCTTAGCAACGTAGTACTATAGTTTGGACTCAGCACCCGTTCACGCGGGGGTTGTTAAGGACAATCTACTTGCATGATTTACGGTGGTGATCATGTATTGCGAACTGTCTCAGACAGTCAACCCGCAGTCACTGGTATTGATAGGTCCATGTCGATAATTTACATGCATCATTGCCCTCTGTGTACGTGCTGGTTATGCGTAAACTATTCGAACTCTATATGCTATTATCAGTGGCGGACCCAGGATTTTTGGACAATGGGGTCCAAAAAAAAAAACACAAAAAAACGAAGAAACAGGTATCGAACCCATGACCTTTTGTGTGTTAACAAGGGGTTTTACCACTACACTAGGCTCACTTTCATTGTTATGGGGTCCAACTAAATTCTTTTATGGGGTCCATAGACAATTTTATATACCGTTTCTACTACTTTTTAAAAAAAAGATTGGGGTCCGGGGACCCCGTTCCTCGTAACGTAGGTCCGCCCCTGGCTATTATCAAACTTGTATGCTCACCTTTACATTATATGTATTGACTTTATTTTAACGTATGCAAGTTATTATTAAGACACTTAATGCTCCCACTGATCTTTAATATCTCTAGAATGCTACAAGAGAAGTTTCAATGAGCTACGTGACGTGGGAACCTATCACATATACGTTAGACTTTAATTGATTTCTTTAGTTTCCAGATGTCATAAGAAAACTCAGGGACATATTTAATAGAAATATTATTAAGTACATATATGAATAAACTTCTTCTAAGACCGTGGGCCATATGTGACAAAATTTAGATACAAGTTGATAGTCTTTTAAATGATAAATGAATTATGTCTGAATATTCTAACTTCCACAAATGTCAATGAATGACTTATGATGGACCCATACTTATTCCTTAAGCCAAGTAATATTTTATGGCTTTTAACATCATGATTTAAAACCACTTAGAATGAGATAAGTTGAATAATTATCCTCATTAACTATGTCATGATTTCTCATGAATTTCGGTTATAATGGATGAAATTTACAAGTCTCATTTTCCTGTTGTCAAATTCTCATTTGCATGATAACAAAAGTTGTGAAAATATAAGGTATCATCTAGTTTATCTTAGTAATGTTTCAATCCAGATATTTAGAACACATAAGATGAGAGTTTAAGGTAAGTGTGACTTTATGTTGACCATGCAAACCTCACAACCTTCATAACATTGCTTAATTATGATACTATATTCTGACTAATCTTCAGAATATATATAAGGTATCGAAAAACGTTGTTAGAAGACTGCTTATTATGGTTCTTATAGCCTTAACATTTAATTTTGTCAATAACTCTCATGTTAGTTATTTGTCGAGTTCTGGTAAGGAAACATATGGAATTAGAGTCAACGAATCATGTGTTAATTGGAATATTAAAATTACCAGACTTAAATATCATTAACAAGTCACTACCTAATTGACTTATCCAACTGTTCTTTTGAATAATGTATAGTCTCGTTGCTTATGCCTAGTCTAATGGCATAATCATGTAGTGAGATTTTCCCTTGAAAAACCTTAGAGTTGGGATTTTGTACTTGTCTTTTGACTATGGACTTTAGAACAATCCTCTTTTAAGGTTTCTATGGTTGTAAGGTGAATAACATCTTATTTTCCAATTTCAAACATTTATTTCTTTGTACATATGTTGCTTACCAACACACTCATTATACTTTGGTACTTTTGAGTGTTATAGTTGGTTTATAAGGCATCAAATTGTACAAGTGAAAATCTTAGTATGTAATATACTAGAAAAATGTACTTATTTCCATGCGTAAGCCCTTAATTTTATGGGTCATGGTATTGTACATTATTATGTATTCACATATACCACTTAACTTTATAGTTTAGAAATTTAAATGAAGGCATGCATCTTAGGAATTCTTGTGATTATTCCATATATAATAGATTGGTCTTAGGAAAGACTTAATCTGTAATAACTTTAGTGATAGCATTATGTTAGAGTGTAACATTTGTGCTCGAAATCATTATGAACAGTTCAATTATTAATAAAACAATGTTATTTGATCCCAATGTTTGTTTGGTTGTGTTTTACATTTTTCATGTTTTGACTTTTGCTCGATTTTAAACTCTACATCGCTTTCTGGAGAATTATACGCAAACTGGTGCGTAAACGTACTCAGTTTAATGCGAAAAATACTCCAGAACATCAACATATACTCAACATACCTTAAATAACCTTTACATAACTTAGAAATAAGTTTTGAAGGCTTTGGTATGGCAAAAGCAAGTTAATTCGCTTACAGGGACTAAACTTGACAAACTATGAAAGTATGCCAATTTGAACTGTAACAAACATTCCGAAACATGTTCATAAGTTAAACATACCATAAATATCCTTTACATAGCTTAGAAATAGGCTTTGAGAGGTTCGGTGTGCTAAAATAAACTTTTGGGTCATTCAGGGACTAAAAGTGTCAAAAAGTGCATAAGTTTGCACTTTCGCGCATAACTTACGTTCTGAATACATCCGGACATCCAACAATTTATGTAAGCATCATAATATTATGCCTTAGTGTTTGGCATGAGAAAAATCCATTCGTCGCGCAATTTGGATCATTTTTCGCGCTTATGCACATTTCGTCGTAATTAAGCGAACATCGCGTTCGTACGACCAAACGAACTGACATCCGGAATATTTTTGAGCATGTTTCATGTCCACAATGTTTAGGCATCATTTTAGGGCCTTAAAGTTGGCTTTACGGGCCTTAGAAGTGTTGGAAATGGCTTAAATATGCAACAGGGACTAAAACTGTCATTTTTGAAAGTTGTGCAGATCAGACAAGGCCAGGCGGCCCGCCTGAGTTTTGCTTGTATCGTGACGCGGGCCGCGTGAGCCTTGCAGATGCAGAAACTTGTTTTTTTGCTGATTTTGGCCTTTCAATCACTCCAAAGGGCAATGCCCTTTCACAATCTCTGGAGTTAGGGTCACTATATGATACCACAACATCTTGACAAGTGTACGCATGAGATCGTGGCACGATATTCAAGAAATGATCCTAATGGTCTTGCTTTTCCTATAAATACCCCCCCCCGATTTGTGTTAAAACCCACAAAACTGATCAAAGAGCTCTAAGTTGATGCCATTGCTTCATACCTGAGCTCCTGGATCAAGTTTAGCTTTCAGGGACCTTTCGTAAGTGTTCTTTCGTTCTTTTAATCGCTTTCTAGTGCTAAAGTCAAACTTTGTTTGACTTTCTGCGTTGACCAGCTTATGGTCAACACGAAGTTCGTTGGAACTTCATAACATGAGCGTGATCACGATGGTTATAGTCCGTAGTGACTATACCTACTGATTACCACGTTATCTAGGCTCAGTAACGAGTCGTAGTTTCGGCCAAAATGCGCATTCTTGCGTATTTTGTAACCAAACTACTCGTGGGTATCAAAACCGTTTGTTTTGATACCAAACCTGTTTTCTAAACTTAGTTAAGCATGTTTTAACATGCTTAGCTCGTCACTTTTAGTATAGTGCTTATATAGGGTCGTAAGGTAAGCGATCTAAACAATCGCTTATACTTTCGAACCCGACCCATTTGGTCGATCATTAGGATCCAACCAAACACATTAGGTGACCATAGCTGTAACCTTCCGAGGTTATACCTTACGGTCACGATGTTAGGCGTTCCAAACGCGTTCTACGCGAACGACGCATTAAGGTAGCATAAGCTACCTAAACGGGTCGTAATGGGTCGTAAGCACTTAGTTAGGTTTCATTTTAGTATGTAGGCTTTGTTAAACTATATTACACGAGTCTCCATACTCGTTTGGTTTACGAACCTGCATACTATCTGATCCTTCCGATTTTGGTCCGGTATATTAATATAGCTACCTATTAGGTGCCGTTTGATATTCCGTGATCTCTAGCATTGTGTGATTATTACACAAGGACTTCAAAGCAATCTCAGGTGAGTACATTGAACCCCTCTTTTACTGTTTTCCAAACTGTTTTGGGGTGAAACACATGTGCCTACTTGTTACTTTCATGCTTTCCATGTTTTCACATCATATACCGGCTATGTTCGTTAGTACATTATAGTACATGATTTCATTACATTTCATGCTATGTATGCCCATTGTGTGCGTACTTAGTACATTGTTTTACATTACATTTCATGCTATGTATGCCCATTGTGTGCGTACTTAGTACATTGCTTCACATTACATTTCATGCTATGTATGCCCATTGTGTGCGTACTTAGTACATTGTTTCACATTACATTTCATGCTATTTATGCCCATTGTGTGCATACTTAGTACAATTGTTTACATCACATGCTTTCATTTTGTTATGACATTTGGTTTGTTTAACATGGAACAATACATTCATTAACATTAGCTACGCCGTTCGTTAGTAGGTAGTGGTACCATAGGAATTGACAACTCCCGTTCCGGACATCCTAGGTTGGTTTGGATGAAAGGAATGACCGAATTCGATACACATAACTTAGATAAACCTTTAATTTGTTTAAGGGTTTATCGCCACAGTCTCAAGGCTTGGATGTATGCATTTTCACAATACCGCATAAATGTTTGTATCAGTATAGCATGCATTTGTTCCACAAAACATAACTTTGATTTAAACCATTTTTACTTCAATACCTTGTTTTTGTGCATTTTACATATGGTTTAGTTGATATATTTCACTTACCATACATGATATATTTTGGGTACACATTACATGATATACATTAAACATAAACATTTTGACATTGATATACACATTTGGTGGTTTACATTGAACATAGACATTTCGATATGGTTTAAACAATAACACTTGACAATTGATTTATACATGAACAATTTACATGGTGGTTGGTTTGGGTAAATGGTTTGAGTAACGTGGCGTATGTAATATGATACAAACATGGTGGATACGCCGCTGGTACTTCCTATATATAAATGTTTGTATAATATTACCTATCGTAGCATTATTTAAATCATTTCAGTAAAGACATGGTACCTTTTTCACAAATAACATATTCTTCACAAGACATTGTTTTACAAACAAACTTATCTTATACAAACTCATTTTTTGTCACACCCTGGCTTTGCGGAAGCGTGGTTAATTTGGTGTGACTTCTTAATACCATAGCTTAATCATAACAAAGCTATATGAATTAAAAACATGCAAGATCATCCATTAAGTTTTAAAAACCAAATACAATACCATTGTCTTGACGGGAAAACACCCTAATAACCATAACATTGTTCAATAAACAAACAAAACATAAATATGGTTTAAAGACTGTGACTTGTCCAGGAAAGAGTCACATTCCCTAAACCCCGGATGACCTCGGAAACTAGTGCAGCGGGAAAACGTGCCATACCGTGCCAGATCTTTAATTCCCTGAAATACATGTAAGTTGAAAAATCAACAATAATGTTGAGCGAGTTCATGCGAAAGTTACTAAATAAACCTTTGTATTTATCAAAATCCTGGTATGTAGCAAATAAGGAAAAAGAGATCACCAATGGTTTGCAAGGCCATTGATACGTGTGAAGTGCAAGTAGGAAGACTCAAACCTTGCGATTTTGCGTCGGGGCACAAAGTCACCCCGAGGTCCGTTATGCTGGACCTGGGGTTGGGCTCGCTACACCCAGATAGATCTACCGCTTACGTCCCTCGGTCCTACAATGAGGATTAATGGCCTCCAGTTCCCGCCTACCCACTCACATGATCTAAGTAGTAACCCTCCTTACGCTAACCATACCATGTAAAAAGTACTCGTAATCATAGTAACATGTATTTCACCCCCGCAGTTTAGAAAACTGAAAACAGTTAAGAGAAAAGGGGGACATGAACTCACAGTCGGTGCGTCTCTACCAAGTACTCCAAATCAGGCAGCTGTGCAATGACCTACATGTGCTAATTCTATTAGACGGACGGCCGTGCCTTAGCTTTATAGTTTAAGTTTTTGGAAAATTGTTAGACAACTATTCCGTGTTTACTTTTCGTATATACTTGGTAGTTAATCTCCTTCCCAAGGATGGGGGATTTAATACATGTGCATTCGAATTATATCATTAAGTCTCACTTAATATATACTTATTTCTAATTCCAAAATACAAATATTTTTCTCAAAAATATTATATTTTCATTTCACATAATTTTCCCCAAAAATAATACGTCGATAAAATACGCGTTCATAAATATTTCCGTATAATGTGTAAGTTACGTTTTATCATTCGTGTGGTAATAGTAATTACCGGTGTAACTTATATAATTATCGTAGAGGCGTTCGTATTATTTTGGATCTGTTAACGTTCGTAAATATTATTTTTACTCTAAAAATAATATTTATGTATTTTCACAAAATAATCATAAACAGTGTGGTGAAAATATATTTACTAAACATATATTTATCACGTTTAGTTTTGTGAAAATCCCACCTCCGATATTTTGTAAATAAAGTCATGGCGAAATTTATATTTCGAAAACATGTCAAAAATAATTCTAACACTTGTAGTGTAAATTTTTCTAAGTGTTAGGTTTTTAGAAAAATTTCGCCAGAGTTTCCTCTGTAACTGGAGGTGGCCACGCTTTCAAGCGTATCATTTTCCTTTACAAAATCAATTTCAACAACTTCTTTAGTCAATCAAACAATTTCCGACACAACAAACTAGTCGACAAGTATGCAAATCGCATAAGTCACATGAACTTGTAGTTTTTTTCCGAAACTATAGTGTAAACCCCATTATATTTTGTGGATCTTTATATAAAGTAATTTGATCTCGTAAAAACCTCGTTTTTAAAGTAAATCCGTCTTTACAACTTCCCGTCATCTTTCCAAAGATTGTTATTTTGTCAAAACTTTTCATTTCACAAGTGTTTACACACTTGTGGTTTATAAAATCATACTTGTTAATGTAAGATCTATTTTTAGAAAACATGATTTTCTTTGACGCTTGGTCCTTCGAAAATATCACTTGCAGATACGTAGATCTGCTAGTTTTTAAACACTATTTTACAAGTAAAACATTTTTACACAAGTTCATGTTTCGCGTGTGGTAGAGTTTCACCTTTTAACCCTTGTTCTATTCAAAACAAGCTTATGTCAAGATCCATACCTTAACCAAACCGGGTTAAATGATGATCTGAGCTACCACAACGTAGATCGGGTCTAGATAACCACACAAAATCAATACTACAACATTTACACAACTTGTGATCTTTTAATCATCAATACTTGCATTTTTGGTAAACTTTAATGCTTCAAATTGTAAGATTCCGAGTTTTAACCGTTACATAACATATTAACCACTTTAGAATAGTTCGAGAGAGTGTTTTAAGCATTATACCTCTAGCTCGAGGCTAGGGAAGAATCTATGCGATAAAGAGGTGGATAAAAGCTAGGTAGAGAGGTCCTTCGTCTTCCGTTTGCTCCAAGGCTCCTTATATGCGACCCTTAACACTTGTAGATGATTGGAACTTGCAAGATGGAAGTCGAAAACGGATGGAGGAGAAGAGGGGTGTTCGGCCGTGAGTAGAGCAAGAGGGAGAGAGAGAGCTTGGTGGTGATGTGTAGAGTGATTTATCTTGTGTGCCATGACATGTTACTTATAGGCAATTAGGAAGTTTTAATCTAATGGTTAATGTGTTGTCTAGATATTAGACAAGAGTTTATATAATATTCAATAAATGGTACAAGTCTTGGTCACATAGTGACCGATCGGCCCGGGGGGGGGGGGGTTCCTAGTTTGATTCCAACTATTAGTTGATGTTTAGTTAGGTTAACTAGGTTAGATTTAGGGATTAACTTGGTTAGTCATGTGTTGTGCTTTAACGCGGGTGTTAGGGTGTTCAGGGACCCTAACTGGCTTAGAAAAAGACCAATATGGTTAATGTCAATATTTTCATGTTCCGGGTATAGTCCGGTTGTTCGGTTGGATAGTAATCCGTTAAAGCGCTTAACAAAGCTTTTAAGTGTCGTAAATACCATTTTTAGTGACACAACTTATTCCCCAAAGTGTCAGGAATATTTTCCTCATGTTTTGGCACTTTATTAGCTAGCTAAAAGCTGAATTTTTGATTAAAGTGCTGTGTTTTGTGCTTAGTGTATGTTTTAGGCACATCCAGTCATCGTAACTTATTCCTAGAGATGCAGTTCTACAACCCTTGTATCCCTACACTCACTATGGGTGTAGTAAAATATCTCTGGCTCATACAGGCCTTAGAGGCAGTATCTGCCTGATGCTGGCTTTATCAGCATGTTCAATAGGTTATCCGTTCATAGTGCTACTGTGCTTTTGTGCATCATGTTTGTCACCAGAGTTCAGTATGTAAATAATGTAGTGACGGTATGTAAAGTATGATGCAGGAATATACAAGTATCAGAAATCAAGTAGCAGTTCATCAGTAATTTCAAGTAAGCACAGTAATCAAGCAGCAATTAATTATTAATTAAATCGTACGGATACCTGGTTTAGTGAGGGTTGTCACATTTTTACTCTCCTTTAACCTTACATTTTATTTATACATATCATCTGATCTTATCGTTTCTCATATGATTTACAAGACTAAACAATTTACAAGGTTCATGACTGACTGTTATTAAACGTTTTCTTTAAACTCAAGTCATGAATCCCATTTTCACAAAACCTATGTATCTCACAGGCATTTTTATGCTGACGGACCTACTTTCACATGTGTTTTCAGGAGCTATCTCTTAGGATGATGATTGTGACACTAGGGCGGACCTATACCTTAGAGACATAAAACGAAGATATACGTAGTTTAATTATGTTATAAACTCTTTATTTCCTGTTTGAAGACAATGTAACACTCGTGTTTGATAAATAAAATGTAACTTTAATTTCCATGGTTATGAAACAATTTATTCTGTCTCAACACTCCCCGACGTTTCCGCCGCAGTTGCATGTTATACGCGGTCGGGGTGTGACAGAAGAGTTGGTATCAGAGCCAATGGTTATAGGGAATTAGGTTATCAGTAATGCTTTGACCTAGACTATAACTTTCTAGGACCCTAACACAAGTTATCTTGTGTTTAGATTTTAAAACATGCACTTCGCCTATCCTTAGGTGATAACCACAACGAGAACATCGATTCCGAACCCGCTTTGAAAATTAATCATCTGTCCTAGGATGATTGATTACTAGGTTTTGAACCCTCTGTTATATGGTTTTGAACCCCTTTGAATTTTCAAAAATCTCGTCAAGGCTTCGGGTTTTAATAGTGTGAACACGTGCGAACTGGAAGAGTGAATGCCTGTACCCTGAGTTTTCTGTCTAAAGCTAGAGTGTTCGTACAAATCCACATAATCAGACCAGTCACTCTTACCTGGGAACTCTTGGGGTGAGTGTTCACTTATAGGCGAACATGTCTTCGCGATACATTATTTTTGACCCATTTACTTTGATTAGACATTGTGTGTCGCTTGTTTGCTTTGCGATGCGTAACCACCATCTTTGCTTTTGCTGATTTTGTTTCATCTCATTCTCTTCATCCAATCATCTCACTCGTTTCCTTTCATGTTTTCCTCTTCTAGAATGCCTCCTCGACGCGACAATCAGGTAGCAAATGCCGAACTGGCAGAAATTATTGCACAGCAAATGGCTGCTGCACTCCCAAACCTCTTTGCTCAATGGAACCAAGCCAACAAAAACAACAATGCTCCATGCAATTTCAAGAATTTTAACTCGGCTAAACCACTCAAGTTTAGTGGTTTCGAAGGAGCAACTGGGCTTCTTCAATGGTTCGAGAGCATTGAGAATACTTTTCGCCACGTTCAGTGTCCGGAGAATCGCAAGGTCGAGTTTTCTTCGAGCGTGTTTCAGAAGAGGGCTCTTACATGGTGGAATGGGGTAATGAGAGACCGTGGTGCAGAAGTTGCTCTAGCTCAGACATGGGCTGAACTTAGAGCTCTTATGATGAGGGAGTTTTGTCCTCGTCATGAACAACGAGCATTGGAGAAGGAGTTTGATGACTTGAAACAAGATAGTGGCGAGCACAGGGCATATACTGATAGGTTTGAGGAGTTGAGTCTGCTTTGCCCGACTATGGTTGCCCCACTCGACAAGGCCATCGAAAGGTACATCGACGACCTACCTGACTTAGTGCAAGACATCATTACTGGTAGTAACCCTACCACACTCCGTCAGGCGATCGAGTTATCAGCGACATTGACTGAGTCACAGATTCGGAAAAATAAATTACACAGGAAGGGTGACAAGGGCAAGAAACAGTCGTCTGACAAGGAAGATAGCAAGAAAGGTCAAAACAAAAATGGAAAGGATTCTGGTTCATCGAAAAGAGCAAGGAAGCGTAAGGCTTCCCAAAACTATGCTGTCATTGCCCAAGCTAGCCAGGCGGCTCCCAACCAACCCGCACAGCCTCCAGCGAAGAAGCCCTATTCAGGGAATGCACCTTTGTGCAATAGATGCAACAGTCACCATCAGCCGCAACATCAGTGCCGTTTCTGTACTAACTGTGGGAAGTCAGGTCATCTTGCCGATGTTTGTCGGTTTGCTCAAAATCGCGCAGTTCAGAACCGGGCTCAACAAGTTGCTCAGCCTCCTGCTCAGCAACAGGGTCAAGCTGCACGACCACACTACCCACCAGGTGCTTGTTGTAACTGTGGGGATCTGACCCACTACAGAAATCGGTGCCCAAGGCTAGCCAACCAAAATCAGAATGCCAATCAGAATCAGGCTAAGGCTCAAGGTCGAGTCTTCAACATGAATGCACAAGAGGCACAAGCAGATGATAATGTGGTGAACGGTACGTTCTTTATTAATAATCAGCCAGCATCTGTTCTTTTTGATTCGGGTGCCGATAAGAGTTTTGTGTCGTTATCTTTTGAACCATTGCTTCGAGTGTCTAGAACGAAACTAGGTAAACCTTTGACAGTAGAAGTGGCTAGTGGTGAACCTATTGTTCTTGATTCTATTCTCCGCAACTGCCAATTGAACCTTAACAACCATCTTTTTCCTATTGACCTCACGCCTATGCAACTTGGAAGCTTCGACGTTATTGTGGGTATGGATTGGTTAGCCAAATATCGCGCAGAGATAGTTTGTTTCGAGAAGATTATTTGCATGCCGCTTTCGTCAGGCGAGATCCTACAAGTTCGTGGTGAGAAACCTGCTGGTGGTCTCAAACTCATGTCTTGTTTTAAAGCTCGGAAGTATCTACGGAAGAACTATGTGGCATTTTTGGCACATGTTGTAGCAGATAAGGGCAAAGGTAAATCTATTCAAGATATTCCTGTTGTTCGGGATTATCCTGAAGTATTTCCTGAAGAGTTACCTGGTCTACCCCTAGCACACCAAGTCGAGTTCCGTATTGATCTCGTAACTGGTGCAAATCCCATTGCCAGAGCTCCATACCGTCTTGCACCATCTGAGATGCAAGAGTTGTCTAAGCAACTTCAGGAACTCTCCGACAAAGGTTCTATCCGTCCTAGCTTTTCACCTTGGGGTGCTCCCGTTCTTTTTGTCAAGAAGAAGGATGGATCTTTTAGGATGTGTATCGATTATCGTGAGCTTAACAAGCTTACCATCAAGAATCGATATCCCCTACCTCGCATTGATGATCTCTTTGATCAATTGCAAGGCGCTTCTTATTTTTCAAAGATTGATCTGCGATCTGGATATCATCAACTCCGTGTGCATGAAGAAGATATTCCCAAGACAACGTTCCGTACTCGTTATGGGCATTATGAGTTCACAGTCATGCCATTCGGTTTGATTAATGCTCCTGCTGTTTTCATGGACTTAATGAATAGGGTCTGTAAACCTTATTTGGATCAGTTCGTCATTGTTTTTATTGATGACATTTTAATATATTCTAAGATGCGAGCTGATCATGAGAAACACCTTCGTCTTACTTTGGAACTCCTAAAGAAAGAGCAACTTTTCGCCAAATTCTCCAAGTGTGAATTCTGGCTTAAAGAGGTTCAATTCTTAGGACATATTGTCAACGAACAAGGTATTCATGTAGATCCCTCCAAGATCAGTGCGATTAAGGATTGGGATACGCCTACTACTCCTACTGAAGTTCGTTCTTTTCTTGGTCTAGCGGGTTATTACCGCCGATTCATTAAGAACTTCTCGAAGATTACAGTTCCTCTAACTGCTCTAACTCAGAAGAACAAGCCATTTGATTGGGGATTCAAACAAGAGGAAGCGTTTCTGACTTTGAAACAAAAACTTTGCGACGCGCCTGTCCTAACCTTGCCTGAGGGCAATGATGATTTCGTCGTTTATTGCGATGCATCTAAATTAGGTCTTGGCTGCGTCCTGATGCAAAGAAACAAAGTCATAGCATACGCATCGAGGCAGTTGAAGATACATGAGAAGAACTACACCACTCATGATCTTGAGTTGGGCGCAGTTGTCTTCGCTATTAAGATTTGGAGACACTACTTGTACGGTACAAAATGTGTGGTTTTCACAGACCACAAAAGTCTTCAACATATCTTCAATCAGAAAGAACTCAACATGAGGCAGCGACGCTGGGTGGAACTTCTAAACGACTATGACTGCGAAATTCGCTACCATCCTGGTAAGGCGAATGTCGTGGCCGATGCTTTGAGTCGCAAGGGACGTACTATGCTTCATTGTGTTCGTGTCCAATCTGTTGTTCAAGCTCAATCCGATATCCAAGCACGTATTTCTCAGGCTCAACAAGCTTGTGTTTCACAAAGATTGATGGATAAGGAATTTCCTTATCACATAACACCTGCTCTTGAACTGAAGGACAATGGATCGTATTACTTCATGGATCGTTTGTGGGTCCCAAGCCAAGATAATCTTCGTACCTTGCTTATGGATGAAGCCCATAAGTCTCGTTATTCTATTCATCCTGGCTTAGATAAGATGTATAAGGATCTTCGTATTCAGTATTGGTGGCCTGGTATGAAGAAAGACATTGCCTTATATGTATCAAAATGCCTTACTTGTCTTAAGGTTAAGGCTGAACATCAGCGTCCTTCTGGTTTATTAGAACAACTAGAGATCCCAGTTTGGAAATGGGAAAACATTACTATGGATCTCATTACTAAACTCCCGCGCACAAAGAAAGGTCACGATGCCATCTGGGTAGTTGTTGATCGTCTTACTAAATCAGCGCATTTCTTGCCAATCCGTGAGGATTTTTCGGCTGACAAACTTGCTCAAATCTACGTGGATGAAATTGTAGCTCGACATGGTGTTCCTTTGAACATCATTTCTGACAGAGATGCTCGTTTCACTTCTCATTTTTGGAGAACCATGCAATCTGCTATGGGGTCCCAACTTAATCTGAGCACAGCTTATCATCCACAAACGGATGGTCAATCTGAAAGAACAATCCAGACACTGGAGGATATGCTTAGAGCTTGTGTGATCGATTTTGGTGGTAGTTGGGATTCATATCTTCCATTGATTGAATTCTCCTACAACAACAGTTATCACTCCAGCATCAACATGGCTCCTTTCGAAGCTCTCTATGGTCGAAAATGTCGTTCACCAGTCTGCTGGAATGAGATCGGCGAGGCCCAACTTACTGGACCTGCCCTCATTTTAGAGACAACAGGTAAAGTTAAGAAAGTTCGTGATAACCTTCAGACAGCTAGAAGCCGTCAAAAGAGTTACGCGGACCTAAAACGCAAGCCCTTGGATTTTCAAGTCGGTGATCGTGTATTACTTAAGGTCTCACCTTGGAAAGGTGTGATCAGATTCGGAAAGAAAGGAAAACTTGCACCTAGATACGTTGGACCATTCAAGATCGTCGAAAGAATCGGTAAGGTAGGCTACAGACTTGAGTTACCTCCTGAACTTGGAAATGTTCATCCAACCTTTCACGTGTCCAATCTCAAGCGGTGTTTAGCTGATGAGAACCCCCACATACCGCTTGACGAAATTCGTGTTGATAAAACACTGAAATTTGTTGAGAAACCGGTAGAAATCATGGAACGTGAAGTCAAGTGGCTTAAACGCAAGCGCATTCCTTTGGTCAAAGTTCGCTGGGAATCTAAACGTGGACCCGAGTTACTTGGGAACGCGAAGATCAAATGAAGGCAAAATATCCGCATCTTTTTCCACGGGTTTCCTCTAAATAAATTTCGGGACGAAATTTCCACAAGTAGGGGAGACTGTAACATTTGTGCTCGAAATCATTATGAACAGTTCAATTATCAATAAAACAATGTTATTTTGACTTTTGCTCGATTTTAAACTCTACATCGCTTTCTGGGGAATTATACGCAAACTGGTGCGTAAACGTACTCAGTTTAATGCGACAAACACTCCAGAACATCAACATATACTCAACATACCTTAAATAACCTTTACACAACTTAGAAATAAGTTTTGAAGGCTTTGGTATGGCAAAAATAAGTTAATTCGCTTACAGGGACTAAACTTGACAAACTGCGAAAGTATGCCAATTTGAACTGTAACAAACATTCCGGAACATGTCCATAAGTTAAACATACCATAAATATCCTTTACATAGCTTAGAAATAGGCTTTGAGAGGTTCGGTGTGCTAAAATAAACTTTTGGGTCATTCAGGGACTAAAAGTGTCAAAAAGTGCACAAGTTTGCACTTTCGCGCATAACTTACGTTCTGATTACATCCGGACATCCAAAAATTTATGTAAGCATCATAATACTATGCCTTAGTGTTTGGCATGAGAAAAATCCATTCGTCGCGCAATTTGGATCATTTTTCGCGCTTATGCGCATTCCGTCGTAATTAAGCGAACATCGCGTTCGTACGACCAAACGAACTGACATCCGGAATATTTTTGAGCATGTTTCATGTCCACAATCTATAGGCATCATTTTAGGGCCTTAAAGTTGGCTTTACGGGCCTTAGAAGTGTTGGAAATGGCTTAAATATGCAACAGGGACTAAAACTGTCATTTCTGAAAGTTGTGCAGATCAGACAAGGCCAGGCGGCCTGCCTGAGTTTTGCCTGTATCCTGACGCGGGCCGCGTGAGCTGTGCAGATGCAGAAACTCGTTTTTTTGCTGATTTTGGCCTTTCAATCACTCCAAAGGGCAATGCCCTTTCACAATCTCTGGAGTTAGGGTCACTATATGATACCACAACATCTTGACAAGTGTACGCATGAGATCGTGGCACGATATTCAAGAAACGATCCTAACGGTCTTGCTTTTCCTATAAATACCCCCCCCCCCCATTTGTGTTAAAACCCATTCGTTCTTTTAATCGCTTTCTAGTGCTAAAGTCAAACTTTGTTTGACTTTCTGTGTTGACCAGCTTATGGTCAATGATGTGTGTAAAATGCAACATATAAATCACATCAATTAAGGCATAAAACTAACCCTTTTTAAGTACTAATGTTGGAAAAAGAGTGTTTTTGTCTTCCTTTTGTATTTTCAGGATGAAATGAGCTCAAAATCACAAAAGAAGCAAAAAGGCAGCTAATTCTAGCATAAATACAAGAAAAGGAATTAAAGTAGACTGCCCGGACTCTCAACGGCACCTCCCAAGGCAAAGAAGAGAAAACAGAGTCTGAACACGCCCCGTGTCCAGCGAACACGGGGGCGTGCCCAGGAAGCAGCAGAAAAGACAAACCAGTAGAAGCTTCCATTGCCCACCACGGGGCCGTGTCCAGCGGGCACGGGGGCGTGGTGAAAGTACAGCAGGCGCATTAATTGTAATTGCGAATTACAATTAATGAAGAGAGAGAATGTCAGACGGGCACGGGGCCGTGTCCAGCGGACACGGGGCCGTGTCCAGCCTTCTGTTCAGCCTATAAATAGAGGAGCTTGGTTTCATTCTCTCTCATCCCTTGGCACACCACCTCTCTCACACTTCATCCACCACCCACCACCACCATAACACCATCATCCACCACCATCATCCATTGTCCATCGTAGAGTGTGTGAGTCGTCTCGGGATCCAAGATTGATAGTAAGAGTTCTTGACAATCAAGGCCATGTTTGCCTAAGTCTCTTACATCACTTGGTGAAGACAAGTGTTTAGTATAATACTTTTTATTTTTAATCTTTTGCACTTTTTATTTGGTTTTGTATTAATGACTTTAATAACTAGTTACTTATGTTGAAGGTGATCTTTCCTTATCGTTTGTCCGTGGTGTCTTGGCATTATTTTACTGTCTATATAAAATAAAAGATTTTCACCATTCATATCTCCACGGTCTATATGGAGGTATGTTGGCTACCTGGTCGGGGGTTAAGGGAACGGTTTGGTAAGGGTCTTGCCCTTGTTCAGCGTTTAGAGGTCCTGCTTGGGACCTGGGTCAAATTTAGTAGGATCTCCTTCAATGCCCATAGGTATTGGATGGCGGGGATCCAAACTCTTTGACCCCCTCATAAGTTAACTACTATTAATACTATAACCCGGCTATTTAGGACTGTATCCCTGCTGACTCAGACTACTTAGCCGAGGGTAACGTCACCGCCGAAAGCGGGGCCTACCACAATTTGCATTAATAACTTAATTCATTATCTTTCAATAATCCGACCCTTTAGGATTGTATCCTTGCTGACTCAAACTACTGGGTTGAGGGTAACGTCGCCTTCAAAAGAGGGGCCTACTACAATAACTAAGATAATCTCTTAAACAAGTGCAAAAGTGCGAAAATAATCAAAGGTTATACTAATACACGTGTCGGATCCAAGTGATTCATCTTGTCTATCTGTTTTTTATTTTATTTTATTTTTCAGCATTTAGTTAGTTTTTATTTTTCTTAGTTTAAAACATTTTTCTAACCTTTTGATTTGATTAGACGTTGAGGATAAACCGGTACTAAAAGCTCTTGTGTCCTTGGACGACCTCGGTATCTTACCAACACTATACTACGTCCACGATGGGTGCACTTGCCCATATGTGTGTTTAGTGTTAGTGAATATCGTGTTTTATAAATTTAAAACTTGGCTAAAAGTGTAAAAAGGGGCTTAAATACTCATCAAAAATATATTACACTACACACGCATCAAGTTTTTGGCGCCGTTGCCGGGGACACAAGGACTTTAAGAAAGCTTAAAATCGACGGTCTAATCAGTTTTTCAAAACCTTTTCAAAACGCGCGCACATTTTTCTGCATTTTAGTTTAGTTTGCATTTACAGTAGCCTAAACACGGGGCCGTGCTCGCTGAACACGCCCCCGTGCTGCATATTTTTAGTTAAATACCCAGATACAGAGTCTGACCACGGGGCCGTGCTCACTGAACACGCCCCCGTGCTCAACGTGACCAGTAACTTTAATTAAAACGCCCAGATACAGACCCTGACCACGGGGCCGTGTTCACTCAACACGGGGCCGTGTCCAGCTTCTGTTTCCGTCTTTATTTTTGTTTTCTGGTCCCGAGACTCAGTTGTGGTCTGTTGAGTGGTTCTTATGGATCAATACTCAAGAGGTTATAACTACACCTATGATGAGGATGATTATAGAGGTAATTATTGCACTAATTGTCGTAACGCACGCTCGGTTCAATATAATACTTCATATCAACCATCCAATTCATGCAACTACTATGAGGAGCCCAGGTACGAGCCATCAACTTCATACACATCCTATGAAGACCAAAGGTATGAACCTCCTCCCTCAAACTCATATTTTGATGAACCAAGGTATGAGCCTTCATACTCATACTTTGATGACTCAAGATGTGAGCCACCACCTTCATACTCTTATTATGAGGAACCATGGCATGAACAACCCACCTCATATGAGTACTATGAAGAAAAAAGTTTCGACCCTTATCCATCATATACTTACAATGAAGAACAATGGTGTGAACCATCTACTTCATATGAGAATTATGAGGAACCAAGGATCGAACAACCGGATTCAAGCTTTGAGGATCCAAATTCTTTTTCTCTCACCGAAGTAACTAATAGGATATTGAAACAACTTAAAACTATCGAACGTTATATAAAAGAATCTCGCGCAAGGGAAGAGGAATCCCGCGCAAGAGAAGAGTTAAAAAATGATAATAACGTAGAGGTAGTTGAAAGTGTAAAAATGGAAGAACAAGAAAGTGAAAAACCGACACATGAGTTAAACAACGAAAAAGGTGAGTCCGATAATGTTAAAATTCAAGAAGAGTCTAGTTTTGAGGAAATTATTCTCTTGTCACCTACTTTCGAAAATCATTGTTTAATAACCCCTCATGCTAAGTTTTTAAAAGAGTTAAACACTAGTGCTAAAATCAAAGACTTAGTAAGTGTTAAGTTAACTAATGATCAAACCTCGCTAATAAAAGAAGATCCTTTTGAAATTAACATTACACCGGTTCCATGTTTCTTTCAAAATTCATTTATTAGTAATATCACCATCGATAAAGATCTTTGTGTTAACATAATGCCTAACTACATTTTTGAAAAATTAAGTGTTAGTGATTTTACTCCACTTCAAATACCCATTTTTCTATCCGATCGGAAAGTGATAAAATCAATCGGTGTAGTTGAAGATGTTTTGGTTCAAACAAACCAAATGGTGATCCCAACCGACTTCGTCATCCTTGATGACGCCCCATTAGTCTTGGGAAAACCTTTTGTACAAACTCATAAAGCTTTGAAAAACCGGAAATTCAATAATCTACCTCTTCAACTAGGGGCATTCAAAAGGAGCATAGATCTTGAGCGTTCAATGAAATATCCTTTTGGCAACAATGACCCCCTAATTGAAGATGAAGCTGAACCACCCGATACGACCAAAGAAGAAGACCACTTTGTCGAAGAAGAGATAGCCATAGAACAAACCTTTAAGATTCTTAATCTAGATGAGCCACAAAATAAGGTGTCTTCTAAAGACCCACCCATTGAGCTCAAAGAACTTCCTAAAGGTTTGGAATATGCTTTTCTAGGCAAAGATGGTAGTTTACCTGTAATTATTTCATCTAAGTTAAGTAGCATAGAAAAAGAAAAATTGGTTAACCTACTTAAAAAACACAAAAACGCGATCGCTTGGAAGCTTGTAGATATTAAAGGAATAAGCCCTTCCATGTGTACGCACAAAATTTTAATGAACGATGGCTACAAAACGGTAATTCAACCACAACGAAGAGTGAACCCCAATGTTCAAGAAGTGGTTAAGAATGAAGTCATCAAACTACTCGACGCCGGACTAATCTACCCTATCTCCGATAGCCCGTGGGTAAGTCCCGTTCAAGTAGTCCCAAAGAAAGGAGGTATGACGGTAATAACTAACGAGAAAAATGAATTAATACCAACAAGAACCGTCACAGGATGGAGAGTTTGTATAGATTATAGGCGATTAAATGAAGCGACAAGGAAAGACCACTTCCCTTTACCCTTCATTGATCAAATGTTAGAAAGATTATCCGGTCATAAATTTTATTGTTTCTTAGATGGTTTTTCAGGTTACTTTCAAATACCGATAGCACCAGAAGACCAAGAGAAAACAACTTTCACATGTCCCTACGGAACTTTCGCATATCGACGCATGCCATTCGGTCTATGTAATGCACCTGCAACATTCCAACGTTGTATGGTCGCCATTTTCCATGATATGATCGAAAAGACAATGGAAGTCTTCATGGATGACTTTTCCATCTTTGGAGACTCATATGACCAATGCCTCGATAACCTTGAACGAATGCTATCCCGATGTGAGGAAACTAACCTCGCCCTTAACTGGGAAAAATGCCATTTCATGGTAACAGAGGGAATAGTACTCGGTCACAAAATCTCAAGCGAAGGAATGGAAGTTGATCGAGCAAAAATAGAAACTATTTCTCGATTACCTCCTCCATCCTCCGTACGAGCAATCAGAAGTTTCCTAGGACATGCCAGATTTTATAGAAGATTTATCAAAGACTTTTCAAAAATTTCAAGGCCTCTAACAAAGTTACTTGAAAAAGATGCACCCTTCATCTTTGACAAGGAATGCAATCAAGCATTTCTAACCCTCAAGGAAATGCTGGTCAATGCACCTATCATGATAGCGCCAGATTGGAAATTTCCTTTCGAAATCATGTGTGATGTAAGTGACTTTGCTGTTGGAGCAGTCTTGGGACAAAGAAAAGAAAAGCATTTCCACCCAATTTATTATGCTAGTAAAACTCTTAATGATGCACAAGAAAATTACACAACTACAGAAAAAGAATTACTAGCGGTGGTATTTGCTTTTGATAAATTTCGTTCTTATCTTGTTCTTTCTAAAACAGTAGTCTATACAGACCATGCAGCCATCAGGTACCTCTTCAAGAAGCAAGACGCAAAACCCCGTTTGATCAGATGGATTCTACTCCTCCAAGAATTCGACATCGAAATCAAGGACAAAAGAGGAGCAGAAAACACTGCTGCAGATCATCTCTCGCGCTTAGAAGACCCAGCTTTGGAGATAACCAGAGACGAGCAAATCAACGAGAAATTTCCCACGGAATCCTTGGAAATGATGGAAAGTAGACAAGAGCCATGGTATGCCGACTACGCTAATTTCCTAGCTAGCGGTATAGTCACCAAAGGATGGCCACATCATCAAAGAAAAAAATTCTTTGCTGATGTAAAGCATTACTTTTGGGAAGACCCCTATCTTTTCAAAATGTGTGCCGACCAGCTCATCCGAAGGTGTGTCCATGGTAATGAAGCACGAAGAATTCTCCGTCATTGTCATGAAGGTCCATACGGAGGACATCATGGTGCCGCAAGTACCGCACGAAAGGTATTTGACTCGGGAATTTACTGGCCAACCATTTACAAGGATGCACAAAACCTTGTAAAGACATGTGATGCCTGCCAGAGATCAGGTAATATTTCTTCCAAAAACGAAATGCCTCAAAATGGCATTCTCGTCTGTGAAATCTTTGATGTGTGGGGACTCGATTTCATGGGGCCTTTCCCACCTTCAAGGGGAAACAAATATATACTTGTGGCGGTCGATTACTTGTCTAAATGGGCGGAGGCCGAGGCTCTTCCAACAAATGATGGAAGAGTAGTGGTAAAATTTCTGAAAAAACTGTTTTCTCGCTTCGGGACGCCAAAGGCTTTAATAAGTGATAGAGGTACCCATTTTTGCAATCATCAACTCGAAAAAATATTAACAAGGTATGGGGTCTATCACCGGGTTTCAACAGCATATCACCCTCAAACAAATGGGCAAGCCGAAGTGACTAATCGAGGTTTAAAACGAATACTTGAAAAAACCGTAGGAATAAATAAAAAAGAATGGGCCGACAAATTAGACGACGCTTTATGGGCTTTTCGAACTGCTTATAAAACTACTATAGGCACAACCCCATATAAACTCGTCTATGGAAAAAGTTGTCACTTGCCAGTAGAAATAGCTCACAAAGCCTACTGGGCAATAAAAAACGTGAACTTAGATTTAGAAAATGCCGGTAAAAATCGATTTTGTCAAATAAATGAATTAGACGAGCTAAGGAATTATGCATATTCTAACTCCGAAATTTATAAGGAAAGAATGAAAAATTTGCACGATAAATATATTAAATCTAATGAATTTCGGGTAGGAGATCAAGTTCTATTGTTTAATTCACGACTTCGATTATTTCCTGGTAAGCTAAAATCTAAGTGGTCAGGACCTTTTTCTGTCACCCATGTTTTTCCACACGGTGCAGTAGAAATTAAAACTCGAAACGGGATACCATTTAAAGTCAATGGCCAACGGCTAAAACTCTACCGAGGATCCATTGAGGATGAGGAAGAGGAGATCTCACTTCAAACGGTTAACGAATAAACTCATACCCGACATGTCACAGGTAAGTGTACGTTTAAAAACCGGTAAGTCTTCTAGCCATTTTCGGAAATAAGGGGCATGCACACGAGCACACACAAAAAAAAAAATTTAAAAACTTTGCTCGGCACGGGGCCGTGTTCGCTGGACACGGGGCCGTGTCGAGGCAACTGTCGAGATAAAACCCTCTTTTCCTATCAGTTACACCATTCCACACGCCCCGTATAGCCGAAAACGCTCTGGTTTGAAGCGATTTTCTGCAGTTTTTCAACGTCACCACCAAATCTAACAACGTCAAGGTATGATTCTATCCTCTTTAGTAGTTAGATTAGTTACTTGCATGTAGTAAAACATCAAAAATTGGGGAAAAATCTAGGGTTCTTCATGTTCATCCGGATCGAACTCAAAATTTTTGATGAAATTTGTTAGTAGTAGTTTAGACTAGTATAGTAGGAAGTAAATAGACAAGTATTGTTGATAGATTTGTTCGATTTCCAACTAAAACCCCAAACCCTTGTTCTTGAACCGAAAAACACGAAATCGAAAGGGTAAACGGTTTGTTTTGGGAAAAACGACACTTAGGGTTTCATTTTCGGGGGAAACCGCTACTATTGGGCTAAAAATTTTCAGGTTTTCGAAACCGGGACGAAAAATGGAATTTTTGGGTTACAGACGCCTGGACACGGGGTCGTGTCCGCTGAACACGGGGCCGTGTCCAGCCCACTGTTTGCAGTTTCACTCCGATTTTCCTTGTTTCGTACTAACTTTTTATGTATTCTTTTCAGATGTTGAAATTCACGAGGTTTAACGCAAGTGAACTGGACTCTAGGGCACGATACAAGGTTCTACAAACAAGACCGGAAGAGTACCCAAGGCGGGCGTGTACCGACTTGCTAACCATGGTGAATCAACTTGACCGCTTCAATAACATTGTGAGGGGTCCACTGCATGTCGCATTGACCACCCGGCTACGGTCGGTGCATCAATGCACGATGGAGTTCTACAGCACCTTCATTTTCAACTCGAGATGTGACCCGTTTGACCATGACGCAGTCACATTCCGATGTGGAGGAACCACGTTCACAACCTCCATGGCACAGTTTGGATCTATCATAGGGCTATACAATGAAGAGGAAGCGGGGAATGAAGAGAATACTGGGGGATTACGAGACTTGGATGCAACTGAACGCCAAGCCGCATGGGCTCAAATAGGTGAAGGAATCTACAACCCAAGCAGCACCAAAAGCACCAAACTGAGGGACCCGCTATACCGCTACATCCACAGGCTCCTCAGGTACTCGCTGAACCAATGCCACGACAGTAGTGGCGTTGTTGGGTTGAAAGATTTGGTTGTCCTTCACTGCATCCACAACCAGAAGCCTCTCGATGTTCCTTATCTCTTGCTGCGAAACATGCACCTAAATCGCCTTGCTCATGCTCCTACACCGATCTTCTTCGGGGGATGGGTGTACCGTCTTTTCAAGCATTTCACGAATATCCCAAGGTCCTTTGAAAGGAGTCCATGGTCGGGACGGGTCGATTACCACATTTGCCGAGCCATGAACTTGCTTTATGAAGCAGAGGACGGGACGGTGAGCTTTCAAAGGACGCAAGGCTATGCATGGAACCCGCAGGAGGCTCTAGTTCTTCATGCACCACCTCCCCATTTTCAGTACCCACCCCAAGGCGATTCGGGTCAATCCTCCTCTCAAGGAGGCGGTTTTCCTAACTTTCAAAGTTTACATGATCTTTTGCAGGAAAACCTTATGTGCACCAGGAACACCTACAATCTCGCCAACAACACATACCACCGGGTTGGAGCTATCGAGCGCAACGTTAACGATATACAAGATGATATCGGTAGCATCCGGGAGTACATGGCGAGGCATGGGGGCGGAGGTGATGGTAGTGATGAAGACATGGAGTAGGAGGCTTGAAGGAACAAGGGGCTGGTTGGTGATGAGCCCACAGGTTTAAGTGCCCTTCTCTCTATCAAACAATTCATGGCCTGCGTGCCATTTGTCGAACAATTTACTTTCCCTAACTATTTCTTTTATCTTTGTTTTATTTTTACTTTATGCTTGGATGATACTTGACGATGGTAATTTAGGATGGTTTGTGCTTGTTTGGTTTGGTATTGACTGATTAAACAGGTGCAATGCAAGGGTTAGAGTACTAAACATTAGCACTTGCAGCCCCAGAATGGAGAAACCGGGAGAAAAAAACTATTTTTCAGGTTCACAGACTGTCCACACGGGGACGTGTCCAGCCGACACGCCCCCGTGTTCATCTCCCAGACCTGCTGTTTGGTTACTGACCTGCAAATTTTCGCCAGACACGAGGCCGTGTCCAGCCAACACGCCCCCGTGTTCACCTTCTGTAAGTTTTCAGTACTGGCAGTTCACCACGGGGCCGTGTCCAATGGACACGGGGCCGTGTCCAGACTGCCAGTAACCAAAAAAAATCTTTGCTTTTTAACCCACTTTTACACATTCTAATCAACCAAAAACTTTATTTTTGGACACATTGAGGACAATGTGTAATTTAAGTGGGGGGGATGCTAAAACCTTGAAATTTTGCAAAATCCTAAACACAAGCCTTACACAAAACTCTATTGGAACCGCTAAACACCCCAAATTTTTTCAAAAACTTTTTCATTTTTTTTTCATTTACTTGTCTTAGTTTAAGTTGGGAACAACAAGTTCTAAAAAAGGTTATATTTTTACAAGTTTACAACCGATAGCGTCGTGATAACAAAGAACCAACATAAGAAAATTATGAAACGGCATAACAAGTCTAGTTAAAAATTCGATTATATATACTTGATCACATTAAAAACCCATTCCCACAAAAGTGAGTTTTGAGCCTTTATTGAGCATAAAAATATACATATTTAGACTAAATGCTCATTTTTCGATTCTTGTGTCGCTTGGTTCTTACAAATCTAGAACTTGCCATGACGATACATTCCCGGTCCTTACCAACTTAAACCCAAGTAAGTAAATGATGGAGGCATTAGGACTAACCATTTTTTTTCAAAACCATTATTTTTCATTTTTTTTATCACCTACCCAAAATCCCCCTAGATAGCCCCTTTGAGCCTAAACCTTTCATTTCATTACCCCAAAAACCCTTTTACCCACCAAAAACCTTTTTATTTTTCACCCTTTATTTTAGTAACAAGCTCGGTTTTTCGTAAAAACTCGCCTTTTTATGTGATGAAAAAAAATATATATATATATATATGATGAAGTCAAAAACAAACAAAAGCTATATAAAAGCTTGTTTGAAAAAATACTTCAAAAAAAAAATCACTAAAAACAAGGTATTTCGCGAAAACCGACACTTTTTACAATTTTTCGCCCTTTTTACTAACCACTAACCTAACCACCCACCTTTAACCCAAGCCTAACCCTTCACCCAAAAGTCCTCTTGATATTTACAAAGGTAAAAAGTTAAAAAGGAGGAGGATTGATTGCTTGGCAAGCCTATGGAAGGCTAAGTTCCATGCCGCTCTCGAGTGATTCACTAAAATATACACCTTCGGCCGAGTGTTGAGTGATCCCCCGTGAGGTATGTGAACTTGTATATATATGGAATTTTAATAAGGCATGCTATGCCCAAATAAGTAATTTATCTTATGAAACGTTCAAAATAAATCATAACGAATAGGATTGTAAATAAATAAAAATAAAACTTACTGAGACTTGGATTCCCGACACTCTAGGACAAGCTAAAAAACTTCTCTTCTACCTATTCCATTTGGGAGTGTAAGCCACATTTAAAGAGTTTTGCTTGAGGACAAGCAAAAGTTCAAGTGTGGGGGTATTTGATGTGTGTAAAATGCAACATATAAATCACATCAATTAAGGCATAAAACTAACCCTTTTTAAGTACTAATGTTGGAAAAAGAGTGTTTTTGTCTTCCTTTTGTATTTTCAGGATGAAATGAGCTCAAAATCACAAAAGAAGCAAAAAGGCAGCTAATTCTAGCATAAATACAAGAAAAGGAACAAAAGTAGACTGCCCGGACTCTCAACGGCACCTCCCAAGGCAAAGAAGAGAAAACAGAGTCTGAACACGCCCCGTGTCCAGCGAACACGGGGGCGTGCCCAGGAAGCAGCAGAAAAGACAAACCAATAGAAGCTTCCATTGCCCACCACGGGGCCGTGTCCAGCGGGCACGGGGGCGTGGTGAAAGTACAGCAGGCGCATTAATTGTAATTGCGAATTACAATTAATGAAGAGAGAGAATGTCAGACGGGCACGGGGCCGTGTCCAGCGGACACGGGGCCGTGTCCAGCCTTCTGTTCAGCCTATAAATAGAGGAGCTTGGTTTCATTCTCTCTCATCCCTTGGCACACCACCTCTCTCACACTTCATCCACCACCCACCACCACCATAACACCATCATCCACCACCATCATCCATTGTCCATCGTAGAGTGTGTGAGTCGTCTCGGGATCCAAGATTGATAGTAAGAGTTCTTGACAATCAAGGCCATGTTTGCCTAAGTCTCTTACATCACTTGGTGAAGACAAGTGTTTAGTATAATACTTTTTATTTTTAATCTTTTGCACTTTTTATTTGGTTTTGTATTAATGACTTTAATAACTAGTTACTTATGTTGAAGGTGATCTTTCCTTATCGTTTGTCCGTGGTGTCTTGGCATTATTTTACTGTCTATATAAAATAAAAGATTTTCACCATTCATATCTCCACGGTCTATATGGAGGTATGTTGGCTACCTGGTCGGGGGTTAAGGGAACGGTTTGGTAAGGGTCTTGCCCTTGTTCAGCGTTTAGAGGTCCTGCTTGGGACCTGGGTCAAATTTAGTAGGATCTCCTTCAATGCCCATAGGTATTGGATGGCGGGGATCCAAACTCTTTGACCCCATCATAAGTTAACTACTATTAATACTATAACCCGGCTATTTAGGACTGTATCCCTGCTGACTCAGACTACTTAGCCGAGGGTAACGTCACCGCGAAAGCGGGGCCTACCACAATTTGCATTAATAACTTAATTCATTATCTTTCAATAATCCGACCCTTTAGGATTGTATCCTTGCTGACTCAAACTACTGGGTTGAGGGTAACGTCGCCTTCAAAAGAGGGGCCTACTACAATAACTAAGATAATCTCTTAAACAAGTGCAAAAGTGCGAAAATAATCAAAGGTTATACTAATACACGTGTCGGATCCAAGTGATTCATCTTGTCTATCTGTTTTTTATTTTATTTTATTTTTCAGCATTTAGTTAGTTTTTATTTTTCTTAGTTTAAAACATTTTTCTAACCTTTTGATTTGATTAGACATTGAGGATAAACCGGTACTAAAAAGCTCTTGTGTCCTTGGACGACCTCGGTATCTTACCAACACTATACTACGTCCACGATGGGTGCACTTGCCCATATGTGTGTTTAGTGTTAGTGAATATCGTGTTTTATAAATTTAAAACTTGGCTAAAAGTGTAAAAAGGGGCTTAAATACTCATCAAAAATATATTACACTACACACGCATCAGTCAACACGAAGTTCGTTGGAACTTCATAACGTGAGCGTGATCACGATGGTTATTGTCCGTAGTGACTATACCTACTGATTACCACGTTATCTAGGCTCAGTGACGAGTCGTAGTTTCGGCCGCATTCTTGCGTATTTTGTAACCAAACTACTCGTGGGTATCAAAACCATTTGTTTTGATACCAAACCTATTTTCTAAACTTAGTTAAGCATGTTTTAACATGCTTAGCTCGTCACTTTTAGTATAGTGCTTATATAGGGTCGTAAGGTAAGCGATCTAAACAATCGCTTATACTTTCGAACCCGACCCATTTGGTCGATCATTAGGATCCGACCAAACACATTAGGTGACCATAGCTGTAACCTTCCGAGGTTATACCTTATGGTCACGATGTTAGGCGTTCCAAACGCGTTCTACGCGAACGACGCGTTAAGGTAGCATAAGCTACCTAAACGGGTCGTAATGGGTCGTAAGCACTTAGGTTAGGTTTCATTTTAGTATGTAGGCTTTGTTAAACCATATTACACGAGTCTCCATACTCGTTTGGTTTACGAACCTGCATACTATCCGATCCTTCCGATTTTGGTCCGGTATATTAATATAGCTACCTATTAGGTGCCATTTGATATTCCGTGATCTCTAGCATTGTGTGATTATTACACAAGGACTTCAAAGCAATCTCAGGTGAGTACATTGAACCCCTCTTTTACTGTTTTCCAAACTGTTTTGGGGTGAAACACATGTGCCTACTTGTTACTTTCATGCTTTCCATGTTTTCACATCATATACCGGCTATGTTCGTTAGTACATTATAGTACATGATTTCATTACATTTCATGCTATGTATGCCCATTGTGTGCGTACTTAGTACATTGTTTTACATTACATTTCATGCTATGTATGCCCATTGTGTGCGTACTTAGTACATTGTTTCACATTACATTTCATGCTATGTATGCCCATTGTGTGCGTACTTAGTACATTGCTTCACATTACATTTCATGCTATGTATGCCCATTGTGTGCGTACTTAGTACATTGTTTCACATTACATTTCATGCTATTTATGCCCATTGTGTGCATACTTAGTACAATTGTTTACATCACATGCTTTCATTTTGTTATGACATTTGGTTTGTTTAACATGGAACAATACATTCATTAACATTAGCTACGCCGTTCGTTAGTAGGTAGTGGTACCATAGGAATTGACAACTCCCGTTCCGGACATCCTAGGTTGGTTTGGATGAAAGGAATGACCGAATTCGATACACATAACTTAGATAAACCTTTAATTTGTTTAAGGGTTTATCGCCACAGTCTCAAGGCTTGGATGTATGCATTTTCACAATACCGCATAAATGTTTGTATCAGTATAGCATGCATTTGTTCCACAAAACATAACTTTGATTTAAACCATTTTTACTTCAATACCTTGTTTTTGTGCATTTTACATATGGTTTAGTTGATATATTTCACTTACCATACATGATATATTTTGGGTACACATTACATGATATACATTAAACATAAACATTTTGACATTGATATACACATTTGGTGGTTTACATTGAACATAGACATTTCGATATGGTTTACACAATAACACTTGACAATTGATTTATACATGAACAATTTACATGGTGGTTGGTTTGGGTAAATGGTTTGAGTAACGTGGCGTATGTAATATGATACAAACATGGTGGATACGCCACTGGTACTTCCTATATATAAATGTTTGTATAATATTACCTATCGTAGCATTATTTAAATCATTTCAGTATAGACATGGTACCTTTGTCACAAATAACATATTCTTCACAAGACATTGTTTTACAAACAAACTTATCTTATACAAACTCATTTTTACTCTCCTTTAACCTTACATTTTATTTATACATATCATCTGATCTTATCGTTTCTCATATGATTTACAAGACTAAACAATTTACAAGGTTCATGACTGACTGTTATTAAACGTTTTCTTTAAACTCAAGTCATGAATCCCATTTTCACAAAACCTATGTATCTCACAGGCATTTTATGCTGGCGTACCTACTTTCACATGTGTTTTCAGGAGCTATCGCTTAGGATGATGATTGTGACACTAGGGCGGACCTATGCCTTAGAGACATAAAACGAAGATAGACGTAGTTTAATTATGTTATAAACTCTTTATTTCCTGTTTGAAGACAATATAACACTCGTGTTTGATAAATACAATGTAACTTTAATTTCCATGGTTATGAAACAATTAATTCTGTCTCAACACTCCCCGACGTTTCCGCCGCGGTTGCATGTTATACGCGGTCGGGGTGTGACATAGAGAGTTCTTGATTATCATAAGAGACATCATGTTCGATTTATCATATTCATCATGCTCTAGTTTTCTTCTGTAGTACTTATATCAGAAGAGAGCAACAGGATTATCGTGTCTTAAGAGATAATCAAGGATTTAATTTAAGAACTAATTCTTATAGAAACTTTAAATAAAGCAAAACATTTTAGGTTTAGGAATTAGAGTGGATGAGATATAGATTTTTAGGAGAAAATTACAGTGAGTAAAATTATGGGTACTAAAAAATAAGGCAGACGAAATGATCATAAAAAATAATGATGGATCATTATGTGAAGAGGTTGTGATATGTCTATTACTAACATCAAAATAATAGACTTATTTAAAGTTCTACTTAAACGAAGACAAATCAGCTTTGGCCAGAAGTGTAATCATTTAAGCATGTGTGCAAAGTAATCGTGACAAATCAGCTTTGGCCAGAAATGAGACAATCACTTTAGTTATGCACTTGTTAAGTATGCTATACATGAAAGAATTAAATCAGCTTTGGCCAGATATTAAGACATTCACGTTTGTAATGCACACTTAACATAGCTTTCGTAATACTTGAACGATAAGTAGATGTATCAAATCAGCTTTGGCCATAAATGATACATCAGAAGCTCATTCAAGTAAAGCCATTTTGGTTTTGTAAAGCATTATTTGATCCTAATTAATTAACTAAATATTTACAAAACCAATCATTTAATAGCTAAATATTAGTTCACATTAAACAGCCTAAAATAATGAGGTTTCGAGTGAGATCTCGACTTAGTTATAAGGTCTCGAGTGAGATCTCAAGTCAAGTCTCGACTCATCTTGTAACATTATAAGGTCTCGACTCATTAAGGTCTCGAGTCGCAACCTCAGTGTCTCGAGTCGTAATCATGGTCTCGACTGCTGTGTTTTATGAGATCTCGACCCCTTGATGAGGTCTCGAGTCGGAGCGATGGTCTCGAGTTGTGAAGATTGAAGCCCTTAGTCGAAACCTTAGTGGTCTCGAGTCGAAACCTTATGGTCTCGAGTCGAAATCGTTGTCTCGAGTTGAGATCTTGGTCTTGGGTCCTTAAAAGTGATCTCGAAACTCCTGTTAACAACTGTTAATGTAAAAGCATAACTGAAAATTCGAATTCTAAGGGATTTTGAGATATGGTTTCTTGTTTTAGTGATGATATAATTTTATCAAATATTTCGAAAACTTTATCTGTTGATCTAATAACAGTTTTTCGAAAATTTTTAATAGTTAAAACAGATCAAAACATGGAAAAACACTCAATAATCCAAATCATATTACAAAACATAAAGGAATTTCGAATTTTCTAAGAACACATGATGAACCATAAAAAATAAAAACATGATTCTGGAACCCGAAACCTGAAAATTAATGTTTTTATACAGATTTCGGACATAAAAAATTAACCCATTTGATTTCGAGTAAACATTTAACTATCCTTTTTTTTCGAAAATAATGATTTCGGCACATCAGACTCGAAACCAGCCGTGATGTTCATTAAATTTTCAAAACTTCTGTTTCCTAGATTTCAATCCCAGAATAATGGATACGAGAACAGAGCTGATTAATCAACATATGCTCTGATACCACATGTTGATCAGTTCTGTTTAGACATAATGGAAAACATGAAAACATACCTTTGATTGCATCAGTACAGGCCAGCAGAGAATCCAGATGAAGACGCAACAACAGTGTTTGACATGATTGTCAGCTTGATCTGGTTCCTCCTTAGGGTGCAATCTAATGACGGTGATGAAGAAAACCGAATAGGGTGTTCGGTTGAGGAGAGGAGGTCGATTGATGTTATGAGAGTAATTAGGTTACGTGTCTAACCCTAGAACCTCTACATAAGTCTCCTTATATATGCACCCAAGAGGAAACCCTAATTAGTTAATAAGGGTAATAAGGCCCATCAACAATTACCAACTAATTATTTAATAGGTTGTTATGTATTTTGATCTATATAATGTAAATGATTATAATGGCTACTAGATTAAATATACAATAATATATATTTAATCTTACATATGCAGGGGATGGTTCCGGTACAAAATACTCTTAACCTACAAATGGTGAGAAACGATCTAAGCCCTCCATCCCCGCAATCAATGGCTGTAATGAAATTTACTACTAATTTGCGTCTCCCTTTTCCTATTTCTTAATGAAAAGGGTAGAATGGGAATTGTATAAATAAAACAACCCCTTCAAACTCCAACGGTCTCCCATCAAATTCCCATTCTGTTAACACCGTATTGTGACTGAAATCAAAGTGAAATGAGCGATTCAATCTTAGCATTCGAAAATGAGATTCAAAAATTGGCAATGAATCCTTTCAGAAAATTACAAGATTCATTCAGTAAGTTGTGTTGATCGATTAGATTCAACTATTTTTAATTTTAGGGCTTTGACATTCTCATGTAATTGAGTTTTCAGGGAGAAAGTTTCTTATCAACCTTAAGAAGAAGAAGAAGAAGAAGAAGCGTGAGAAACAAATCAAAATGTTGAAAGATAACACTGTGCAATGTGGTACTAGTGACTGATTCTACTCATTTTTTTGTTATACTAGCTTAGGGTTTTATTATATGGATTGATTTAGGTTTTTCCGTTAGGGTTTTACTATATGGATTGATTTAGGCTTTTTGTTGTGTTGATTAATATGGTGTTGTTAAGGTGGTGTATTATATGGTGTTGATTATATGATGAAATTCATTTACGTGTTTGGTACTGAATGATGTTGGTACTGTTACCTGATAGACTGATAAATGTTGTTTATGATGTTAATAAATAGGATTTGATGTTCTGTGATGGTGTTATATCACTAGCTTAGATTCTCTTGTTAGTGCTTTTAGTTGTTTAAAACCTTTGTTACTATCACCACTTTATTGATGCTATGTAAGCGAATAATTTGTCGTTAAAAGTTGAATTTATTGTGTGGGTTATGGTGTTATGAGTCATTGGATGTACGAAGAGTATGTGTTATTGTTATGTTGTGTTGATAAATGGAGCAAGAGGTGTTGTTATATGACTAGGTTGTGCTGTTATATTGAAAACCGATGTTTGATAATACTAAATGTTTACGATGATATGAACTTGATTTAAATTTTGAATGATTGTGTTAATTATCATCAGATTCAAAAAGAGCGAAACGACAATGTGAACAACATGATTCAGATGATGATTTTGAAACTCCCATGCCAAAAGGTAAAAGAAGATGTGATTATATATCGGGGTAAGTTGTTTTTTTTACTAATGTTGTGCTGGTAACACTTTGCAGGAATTAGTGTTAACAAAAAAGGACCATTGACATTCTTGGCGGTAATTATATTGTTCTTATCAACTTAACGTATTTTATATTTTCTATTTCAAGTTTTAACTCAAAAAATCATTTATTATATACATCTTCCATCGAGTTTTGAAGTTAAACAGATCAGAAATGACACGGAATCCTAGAAATAGTAGTTTTGTATAGGATCGCTTATATGTACACATCTAGGACCGCTCTTGTGTCAGTATAGGTCATGGATCGCTTATGTGGTATCATGTAGGACCGCTTTTCTGTCAATGTAGGACCGCTCATACGTACATGTACGTATGAGCGGACCAGAAAGCCTATATATAGGTCTTAGGGGCGATCCAAAACACATAGTTGATGGTGTTTTGTTCCGGTACTCTGCCGAAGTGCTGTCTGATCGTGTAATCTTGCAAGTAATCAATAAAACAGCAATATTAAAGTGAATACAGCTTCAATAGCACCGAATTATTAGTTTCCGCCTCTTAATTCGGATACGAACTTCTCTGAACGACTCAAACAGGTCGGAGAACGATCCTACAATTGGTATCAGAGCACAGGAGGAGGAGTTCTTACCATTTTAGCTGCAATTCTTCTGATTTTCTACACTTTCTTCACTTTTTCAAAATTTTTCACGGTAAAAACGGCTCAAAATCACACAGTGCACTCGGAATCATGAATTAACAAACCCTTGAAGTTTTCAGATCTAAAATCGACGTAGAAACTAAGTTTTTAGGTGGTTCGTTCTTTCGGATTCGCTCAAAAAGTGATGTAAGCATCAGGACCGCTCCAAATTACGTGTCAGGACTGCTCCAAGGAACAGTTTTTAGTGGAACCGTTCGAAAATTTCAACCTGGTCCGCTCATTTGACAGTTTTCTGGACCGCTCGAAAGTACAAAGTCTGAACCGCTCGAAAGTACAATGTCTGAACCGCTCGAACGGACATTGTGCTTGGTCCGCTCCAACAACAAAAAGTTGAACCGCTTATTCGGACAATTCATTAATTAGTCAGTTCGCTCGAACGAATTATCTAGTTGGTCCGCTTATCTGGCAGAGTTGATTGGACCGCTTATTGATCAAATTACTGTTTTTGGCTCGCTTGTGAAACAGTCCGCTTATTTGAACAATTTGTCAAAGTTAGGAAATTGTTGTAAATTTGAAAACAGTTTGTGAACGATGGATACGGAATTTTATAACGCTTTTGCTACCCCGGCCTCGATTACTCAAAGTGCTTTAATTGAAAACGAAACTGGAACATCACAGAAACCACCCAAACTCATGGATATTGATGATTACAACGTGTGGTCGGAAAGATTCGGAAATTGGGTAGAAGCCTATCATCTTGATGCGTGGGAACACACTGAGGAACCATATGTTAAACCCACAAAGGACGACTTTGTGAATGGTACTCCGCTAACACTTAGAGAGATGAGTACTGCAGATAAAAAGAAATATCGAGATGAGAAATTGATGGTGAGTCTGCTTCAGCAAGCTATAAAAGAAGATATCTTGATATTGCTTCAACATGACGGAACTGCATATTCAATTTGGACAGAATTGGAAGCAAAGTTTACGGGAAGTGACGATATGTTAAAGAACAAAATGTCTGTCATGAAGAAGGAATTTGATTTGTTTCGGGGATTGAAAAATGAAACCACCAAACAAATTATTGATAGATATTGTAACTTGGTGAGAAATATGACAAAGTTAGGTATTAAGAAAGATACTGATGAATTAATTGAAAAACTTGTAGATGCGCTTCCATATGAAATCTGGGGAACATTTTTGATGATGCTGAAGTCCAACAAAGTGGAATATAAAAAAATGAAACTCGGAGACTTCATAAAGCATTTAGAAGCCCAAGAGATGGAACAGAGAAAGATCGCTAGGATGAAGAACTACGATGGAGAGCAGGATATCAGTCTATACTACAAGCATGGTGCTACTGATTCAACAAAGTTTTCTCCTAAGATCGAAACTGCTTACAGTGTTAAAGACTCTCCTGAAAAGAAGACATCTCAAGGATCAAGCAACAGCACAAGATTTTCATCTTTCGATCCTAACATCTCTGTAACAAAGAATGGTAGAAAACTTCAGTGTAATATTGTATTAAGCCTTGAAAATGATCAAGACTACACTGAAGAGATTGCTAAAAATCAAATGTCTTTGTTAGGGATGATTTTAGAGTCTTATAGTTGTTTTGTTGCAGGAAAGATCGGAAATCCAATGCTCACGAAAGAGGATTACGATCAAATTGATGCTGAGGAAATGGAATTGATGGATATAAAATGGTGTATGGCGAGTGTGATGAGACGCGCTGAGAAGTTTAAACAAATTATCGGCCGTGATGATTTTCGTGATGCAAACGTTTTAGCTTTAGGTTTTGATAAATCTAAAGTTACATGTTTTCGTTGTAGGGAGAAGGGGCATTTCAAGAGGGAATGCAAAAACCGTGAAGCTACCGGTGCCCAGAATCCTTTCGGAAACAATGATTATCACAAGAAGGCCATCTATCATCAAATCACTCAGCCAGCACAGCAGCATGCACAAACCGCTCATGGAAGAGATGTGGTTGATAAAAAGGCATGTGTTGTTAGTCAGGGAAAATATGATAATTTTACCTTTCCGAAAGAAAGCAAAGTGTGTTTAGCTGAACAAGATGACGAGAAGATGGCTGAAGGATTTACTTGGGATGATTTTTGTCCAGATCAAGACTTTATGGCCAAAAATACTTCTCATGCTTTCTATGCTAATGCTTATGATTTGAAATGTGCAGAAAGATGCAGAAAAGTCATGGAAGCTGCTGAAGAGAGACAAAGAAGAAACAGAGAGGAGGCAGAAGAGGAAGAGAGATTGAAGGAAGAAGCGAAAGCTGAAAAATTGAGAAGAGCTAAATTTTTAAATTCAAGCAGGACAGTGAAAGAAGTTCCTGAATTTGAGATTAAAGTGGATGCTGAACCGGTCATGGTCTAAGAAAAGTGCATGAACTGTGATTCGCTGATTAAGCAGAACAATGAGCTGTTGCACAATATTCACAAGTTGAAAGAATCGTATGATACTATGAACAGAGAAATCAACAAATATACAGATTCTGATGGTGAACAAGCTGAAGCTATGAATACGTTGAAGATAGCTTATCTGAGACAGATTGATACGGCGAATTTTAACATAAAGAAATGTGCAGATCTCGAGCTTGAGTCGGCAACACAAAAGATAGAAACTGAAAAAGTTAAGAAATTATTAGATAGTTACTCATGTTCTACTTTTGTTGTTGATAGGATTTATCCAGTTGTGAAAGATTTGAAGACATTTGAAGAAGTGAAGATATTTGAAGAAGAAAAATCCGTGACAAAAGATGAAGAATTATTGAAGACTTCTGGTAAGAAATCAAGTGTGGTCTATAACAGATGTCCGCCCCCAGTCGAAAATGGATATTCACCTCGAAATCCAAATTCCGAAAGAGTCAATAAAGCAATCAATTTGAAATGGGAGTCTGGGCCATCGGATAACTTGCCAGAAAATATCGATGTCACATATACGTCATCCGACACTGATCATGAGTCAAAGTTGATAAAAAGTGTAGTTGATCAGGTGTTAGACACAGATGACAGTGAGGAATCAAAACCCGAGTCAAAGTCTGGGTCCAGTGCGTCAAAGCCAACAGTCAAAAAGGACAAACGGGTTTATGATAAAGAGTTTTTACTTTTGAAATCTAATTTGAATGATGAATCAGTCAAAGTAGCATATACTTTGAAAGGTTCTGACAAGTTATATTCTGACAAGAGTTTTCCAATAAGAAGTGTCAGACTTGAAATGATTCAAAAGGTTTTCAAAATAACAGAAATTAATATTTCTGAAATAAAAGATTTTAATCTTAATAGAAAACCTAAACAATACACTTCAAGAGATCAACAGAGAATCAACAAGAAAATGGGTTACAATTGTGGTTATAGTTTCCAAAAGAAACCAAACCATAATCGTAATTTCAAAAAGAAAGGTCTTGGTTTTATTCCACAGAAAAACTATAAAAATGAAAAAGTTTATAAACCAAAAACAATGTTTGTTGCAGGAAAAACTACAGAAGCTGAAAAAGAAAAATCTTTCAGAAATCAAACGAATCAAGAATTCCTTGCTAAGAAGCAAGAGGACATGAAGAAGAAGGAAGATCCGAAGAAGGTTGAAAAGAGATCTTGTTTTCAGTGTAAAGCTGTGGGTCATGTTGCGAAAGATTGTCCAAAGACATTTCGACCAAAACAAGAAGTCTCAAGAAAAATGAAAGAAAAAGTTGTTGAAAAGACTGAACTGTCAACCCGGAAGTTTACTGGCTTTGAAAATTCAACTTTCGAAAAAGGAGAATGTTCAAAGAGTGCTTCAAAAAGGAAAGAAAATGTGCCAAATCAGAAATGGGTTGTGAAAGGTTCAGGTAATTGTTCTGGTGATGAATCTGATTTCATAAAATCAGAGGAGCCATGTGTTGAGAAAAAGGTTGAAAAGAAAGTTCCGAAAGTGGACGATGTGAATTTTCCGCCACTAAATGCTAAAAATTACAAATCTAAAATCGGAAAAGTTGAAATTTCAAATCAGTTTTATTCTGACAAGAAGAAAATTGATGTTGAAAAAACTTTTAACGGAAATGTAAAACGCATCTTTGGAAAAATGGTCAGTGGTAAGGCTCAAAGCATTAAGGATTTTTATGCTTCCAAAGGATGGGTTTACAAGTCGGTTGAAAGGAACGATGAGAACGATGAGGTTACACCCAAGGAAGGTCAGGCTTGGGTGGATATATTTTTTCAAGAATAAAAACCTGACTTGCCGGAGATCCCAAGATGGTATTGTGGATCATGAATCGGCATCTTTCTAAATCTGTTTGTGAGGTTTTGCAGGACTTGCCGGAACTCCCAGGTTTGTAAGCGAGGAGTAGGAATCGACACTTTGAGAATTCAACCAAACGATGGTAATTGGTTGAAAAACAGGTTTGAAAGTTTTTAGTTGTGGAATGGTGTTGATCTTACAAGTGGTTAAATCAAGGTCATTGAATTGGACTTAATTTAATTATCATTCAAGAATTTGGTAAACAATGTGATGATTTTGCCCCATTTTTACAAAAGGTAAAAACAACTAAACTTATTTTCCGGAAAAACCATTCTGATTAAAACAAACTTAAGTGTTTTGAAATCTTTATGGGAAAATAGTTTGTTGTGAGGGGAAGTTCTGATTGTTTAAGCCTAACGGATGGAGAATTGAAGTGTTTTGATATCAGTTGTCATGCTCTGTACAGTTTGTTTTCAATTTTCATTAGATGTATTTGAATTTTAGGGGGAGTAAGAATCAGAAAATCCAAAAACATCAGAAAATTTGAAAATGCCAAAAACATGATAAAATTGAAAAATGAGTTTTTGTTGCATAAAAGAGGAAATGATAGTACATCAGTAGACTATCACAGCACGCTAAAGAATTGTAAAGTCAAAATGTGATAAACAATCTTACTGCGGATGTGTCAGTAGATTTTTGCACATTTAGTAAATTGAAACGAGATATAAACCTAAATCACACTTACTTAATTCGTGGGTAACTATTCTTGAATATATGGGTAACCCCCGAAATCTTGTTTGAAAGGTCCCGTATTCTGAGATACTAGGTCTTTATGCTCAGTGATATATGGGGTATTATTCCGGGACTTCTTCTGTATGGAAATACTGACCTAGTCCCCGAATAATACTTTCTGCTAAAAGCTTTGAAACATAAGCGCCGCCTTCAGCAATCTGATTAAACAATAAAATTGGTAATCTTTGCTGTTGTAACAAAAGATCCTCTAAAGGGGACCCACCAAAAGTCGAGCCGTCATCTCTATGCTGAACGGAAGTTCTGACCTGAGCTCTCACGGTTTCGCATTTACCCCTTTACAGATATCATCTGTGGTATACTCACCTGTAAGACTGAATATTTGGGATCTGGATACGAGAGTATATTCAAGTGGAGTGATACACAATTAAGTTTAAGTCTATAAAACATTAATATCGTATCTCGAATCAATTGAAATTTGTGTGAAAATTTAAGTGGACAAACATACTGACAATCTAAGTAAATTGTTTAGAACTTAAAATGTAATCAAGCTTAACGGTGTTAGTGATATGTTTCATAACTGATATGATTCTCTTGCACAAACTCACAAAAATATTGTCTGTAAATATTTCATTTCTGCATTTACTTTCTTTCAGAAAATTCAAAAAGATTTTTGGTGTGTTTTAGCATAAATTTTGAAAAGTCAAAAAGATTTTCAACAACTGGTGTTGAGATGCTGATTTTTGAAATTTTAAAGTGCTAAACTTGAAGAACTGGTTTGGGGAGTGTTTATGTAGATGGTAAAGTTGTTTTAATAAGAACCAGTAATCATTTCTTGAATGAAAAATCATTAGTGTTTTGGTTCAACATAGTTTCTAAATTGTCGAAAAGTTTTAATCTTTGTAGAAACTCACGGTTAGGTAGAGATTGTACAGGTGTTAAAGCGCCAGGTTACGATCTTGAATCCAGTGAAAGTTTGAATTCCAGACTACGATCCCAGCTGTGTGAGAGGGGGAGTCTGAAGACGCCGTGTCAACAGCTGAGAGAGAAGAGTTTGTTGATGATGAAGATAGAGAACGAGGATTCTTGGAACGACAGATATTTCAGAGGCAGATTGTCGACTAATGAAGACTGTAGATTGACTTGTGCGAAGACTCTATGAAGACTCCGTCAACATCCGAGGGGGAGTCTGTTGGTACACTTACGTCTGCTGACTACGTCTTCCATCGAGTTTTGAAGTTAAACAGATCAGAAATGATACAGAATCCTAGAAATAGTAGTTTTGTATAGGATCGCTTATATGTACACATCTAGGACCGCTCTTGTGTCAGTATAGGTCATGGATCGCTTATGTGGTATCATGTAGGACCGCTTTTCTGTCAATGTAGGACCGCTCATACGTACATGTACGTATGAGCGGACCAGAAAGCCTATATATAGGTCTTAGGGGCGATCCAAAACACATAGTTGATGGTGTTTTGTTCCGGTACTCTGCCGAAGTGCTGTCTGATCGTGTAATCTTGCAAGTAATCAATAAAACAGCAATATTAAAGTGAATACAGCTTCAATAGCACCGAATTATTAGTTTCCGCCTCTTAATTCGGATACGAACTTCTCTGAACGACTCAAACAGGTCGGAGAACGATCCTACAACAGCTAGTGTATGATCATGAGAAAGGAAAATCCTTGATGTCAACTATACCAGCGATACAACACTATGGGACGGTTTCACTTATGTACCTCGAAGATGACTTGTTCGCTAACACTTATACTTTCCTTAGTCACTTGGAAGAGGCTATTAGATTAAAAGATGAAGAAAATGTGATCGACATAGAGAGCGTCAAGAACAATGAAAAAGAAGGTTGTGGCACTACTATTACAGAAAATGAAGGTGAGCATCCTTTTGATTATGGAATTACAACACATTTTGTTGTAAAGTTATGTTATTTGATTAAATAATTTCATTTTGTATTCACAACACTACCTTGTAGGTTACATAACATCACCTGGTGGTTACATATCAGCACCACCTTGTCATTTACAGATAAACACCACTTTGTATGCTACATATCAGCACTACCATATAGGTTACATAGTTACATAATAGCACCGTGTGGTTACATGTCAACACCTTGTAGGTTACATATTAGCACTACCCTGTCGTTTACATATCAACACCATCTTGTCGGTTACATAATAGGACCTTGTAGATTACATATCAGCACCACCCTGTCAGTTTCATAATAGCATCTTGTGGTTACATATCAGCACTGCCATGTAGGTTACATATCAGCACTACCTTGTAGGTTACATATCAGCACTACCCTGTAGGTTACATATCAGTACCACCCTGTAGGTTACATAATAGCACCTTGTGGTTACATATAAGCGCCGCCCTGTAGGTTACATATCAGCACTACCCTGTAGGTTACATATCAGTACCACCCTGTAGGTTACATATCAATACCACCCTGTAGGTTACATATCAGCACCATCTTGTTGGTTACACAATAGCACCATGTGGTTACATATCAGCACCTTGTAGGTTACATATCAGCACCGCCTTTAGGTTACCGATCAACACCACCATGTAGGTTATCAAGAACAATGAAAAACATATCTTGTACTGCTATTACAGAAAATGAAGGTGAGCATCCCTTTGATTATTCACTACAACACATTTTGTTGTAAAATTATGTTATTTGATTGAATAATTATAATGTGTTCACAGGTAGTTCATCATATCAACATACAAAAGGATGCTATTGTGGCTGAGGTTCGTCAGTTTGCAAAGGTATGTGATGAGGAGAAGGAAGCACTGAAGAAAAGCCGATTTGAAACGATAAAAGAAAGGGTAGAAAGTGCTATATAGTTTCGAACATGGTTGTTGTGCATGTTATTGTGTTGGTTCAAAACTTGATCAATATGACTTAACACACTCTAGAAGTTTGTGTTTTTGTTTACTTTCGATGCATTATATGGTGAATAAAATGAACATGCAAGCAATCCAATGGTTAAACAAATGCAGTATGATGTATGTATGTTTTGTTATATAATGTGGTTTTGTAAATAACACTCATAATAGATAACATATATAAAGAGATCCATATTTATGTTAGCAAGACAACCACTGAAATAATGAACATAAAATCCATAATATTTCTTTATCAGTACTGAACAAAATGTAAAAAAAAGAAAAGAAAGTACATGAATATTAGCACCAAAACTGTCATACCAGCACCTTATTACATTACTTGAATCTAGAAACATATTAAAACATAACATCCTATTTTGGTTGGTTCTCACCATTTCCTCTGCTGCAAGTTCGCCTATCATGGTCATCCGAACCACAAATTTGACATCTTCTGTCGCAACCCCCGTCCCCCTGGTACAAACCCAAGAACGGGCGGCCGCGGCCAGTTTTGGTGGTATCTTGTTTTTGTCTAATTTGGCTGCGGAATTTTCATCAGGATCGTAGTTAGGAAACATTTTATCAGAGTAAAATACCACATTTCCATAACATTAAACACATGGGTAAAGCCCAAGTTTTCAGTACACACATTTTCATAGGGATACACCCTATTTTATTTAATAAAACATCTATTTTTAGGTAACTTTATTGCCACTTTTCCAAGCCTTCAGTGTTGTCCAACTGGCTTCTATTGGCTTTCACATTTTGTTACCTGAAACGCATTTTAAAAACATTTTGTCAGTGGGAAATACTGGTGAGTGAATCCCAGTTTAATCAAGTTTTAATAAAAACCATTGTACAGTATTGAGGGCGGTCTCGCAATTACATTTGTTTCCAAGTTATACTAATTATCACCCGTGGTACTGTCAAACCCGACTTGTGGAAATGTTACTCCTTGACCAGGAGGTAACAAATTTTGTATACAAAACCCCAACATACCCACGATAATTGTCTTCTTACAAATACTCAATAACTGCTTAATATATAATTATTCATGTGAGGTTTTGTAAAAACAGTTAACAAAAGGTTTACAAAAAGCGGATAAACTCATATTGTTGTTTTAGATTATCCTTTAGGGTTTCCTGGTGATAATCTATAAATTACACAAATGCACGCGTGTTAGTATAATAACCCATTTTAACATTAGCAATACCCTCCCCGAGACGGCATTCCAACGACTACGTCGGGCAGAACCACGTCAGCCGTTACGGAACCCTTGATCAATCGGGCAGAGTATCTAATACGTCTCCAGGGGTTATGATACTTACATCGGAGCAGAACCTCGCTATTTAGGGGGTATGATACCCGTGTATAATGAATACTACGTAGATTTGAGAGAAAGAAAGACATTTTTGAACGATTTCGACTGAAGACCCGATGCCTGCTTATATAGTGCTTCATTCTAACTTTTACGTGGCCCACGTAAGAGTAGACAAGGGCCTACGCGGCCCGCGTCAACCTTGGTCAACGCTGTAGCTTGTCCGGATCATCAACTAGACTCGCCACGATGATGACACGTGTCATCACCGGGCTGCGCCACGCCTTTGATCTCTAGCGGCCTGCGTAAGACTCTTAAAAGGTTTACGCGGCCCGCGACAAACCTAAAAACTCAATTTTTAATTATTTTTAATAGTATTTAGGGTATTCGGGGCCTGTTTTCACATATGGGGTGTTTGTAGGGACGTATTGGGATATTTTAAATATTCTTAGGGTGTCGGAAAGTTATGAGGGTGTCGGTTTCGGGTTGTTATATCCTCCCCACCTTGTTTAGAGCTCGTCCTCGAGATCTACTGGAAAAAGTGTGGATATTTTCTTTGCATTTCTGATTCAAGTTCCCATATGTACTCAGGTCCTCTTTTGGAGTCCCACTTCACTTTGACCAGAACTAATCTCTTGTGCTTAAGATTCTTGATTTTCCTGTCTTCAATCTGTAGAGGCCTTTCTACAAATTTAAGTTGTTCATTTACCTCTATATCCTTAAGAGGTACTACAAGTGATTCGTCAGCTAGGCATTTCTTGAGATTTGATACATGAAATACTTCATGTATTCCTGCCATTTCCTCTGGTAGTTGTAGCTGATAGGCTACAGGTCCTATTCTTCTAATAATCTTAAAAGGTCCAACATACCTGGGACTTAGCTTCCCTCATTTGATGAATCTTACCACTCATTTCCAAGGAAAGACTTTTAACAATACCTTGTCACCTACCTGGAATTCTAAAGGCTTACGTCTGTTATCAGCGTAGCTTTTCTGTCGATCACGTGCTGCTTTCAGTCATTCCTTGACTTGAATGATCTTATCGGTTGTTTCTTGCACTATCTCAGGTCCAGATAGTTGTTTTTCCCCAATTTCTGCCCAATAGATTGGGGTTCTGCACTTTCGTCCATAAAGTGCTTCGAATGGTGCATCATTGATACTTGTGTGATAATTGTTATTATCAGAAAATTCTATTAAAGGCAAGTGATCGTCCCAATTAGCTCCGAAATCAATTACATAAGCTCTAAGTATATCTTCCATTGTCTGAATTGTCCTTTCACTTTGTCCGTCCGTTTGAGGATGATAAGCTGTGCTTAGATTTAGCTTGGTTCCCATTGCTTTTTGGAAACTTACCCAAAAATGAGAGGTAAAACGACTATCTCTATCAGAAACAATTGATAAAGGAATTCCATGTAATGAAACTATTTCATTTACATATAATTTAGCTAATTGTTCCATACTGAAAGTTTCTTTTATTGGTAGGAAATGAGCTGACTTGGTTAGCCTATCTACAATCACCCAGATTGTGTCATTACCTTTTCTTGTTTTGGGTAATTTGGTAACAAAATCCATTGTTATCAATTCCCATTTCCACATTGGCATCTCCAATTGTTGCAGCAATCCTGAGGGTTTCTGGTGTTCAGCTTTAACTTGGGAACAAGTTAAACATTTAGAAACGTAAGCTGCTATATCCTTTTTCATTCCTATCCACCAGAAATTTTTCCGTAAATCTTGGTACATCTTATCATTTCCTGGATGCATCGTATATTAGACTTATGAGCTTCTTCTAATATACGATGACATAGGTCTCCTAATTTAGGTATCCACATTCTCCTTTTATGGAATCTCCAAATTCCATCTGTTCCTTGTTCTAATTCCTTAATCATTCCTTTTAATTTTTCAGTATCATCCTTGATTACTGATTCTTGTGCTTTACTAATCTGATCGTTTAAATCTACTTGTAGATTTAATTTAAGAGAACGTACCCTTTTTGGCTTTTCATGATACTTTTGGCTTAAAGCATCAGCCACTACATTGGCTTTTCCTGCATGATACTGGATATTACAATCATAATCACTAAGCATTTCCATCCAGCATCTTTATCTCATATTCAACTCTTTTTGCCCGAAAACATACCTTAAACTTTTATGATTAGTGAATATGGTAAACTTACTACCATAAAGGTAATGTCTCCAAATCTTAAGAGCAAAAATTATGGCTCCTAACTCCATGTCATGGGTTGAATAATTCTCTTCATGATTCTTAAGTTGTCTAGATGCATAAGCTATAACCTTTTGACGTCACAATAGACTACAAATTCTTCAGTTCCTTCGGGTAACGCTAATATAGGTGCATGGGTTAGTCTTTGCTTAAGGATTCTAAAAGCTTCTTCCTGTTTTGGTCCCCATTCAAACTTAATGGATTTACAGGTTAACATGGTTAAGGGAATGGCTATTCTAGAAAAATCTCGAATAAATCTTCTATAATAACCGGCCAATCCTAAGAAACTTCTAACCTCGGTTGGTGACTCAGGGGTTCTCCATTTGGTAATTGCCTCGATCTTTTATGGATCCACATGAATTCCTTCATGATTAACTAAGTGTCCGAGAAACTGTACCTGTTCTAACCAAAACTCGCACTTTGAAAACTTAGCATAAAGCTTTTCCTTTCTTAGAAGACTTAAAAGTGCGTGTAAATGCTTTGCATGATCCTTTTTACTTTTAGAATAAATGAGAATATCATCAATAAAAACAATTATGAATTTATCCAAATATGGCTTACATATTTGGTTCATCATGTCCATAAATGCAGCTGGGGCATTGGTTAAACCAAATGGCATGACAGTAAATTCATAATGGCCATACCTTGTTCTAAATGCGGTTTTAGGAATATCCTCTTCCCGTACCTTTAGTTGATGATACCCTGATCTTAAATCGATTTTAGAGAAAAATCAAGCTCCTTGAAGTTGATCGAACATGTCATCGATCCTTGGTAATGGGTACCGATTCTTAATCGTGACCTTGTTCAATTCACGGTAGTCAATGCACATACGCATTGATCCGTCCTTCTTTTTGACAAATAAAATAGGTGCTCCCCATGGCGATGAGCTTGGCTGTATGAATCCTTTCTCCAACAATTCGTCTAACTGTTTCTTCAGTTCCTGCATTTCGGCAGGTGCCAAATGATAAGGTGCTTTGGAAATCAGTGTTGTTCCTGGTAGCAGATGGATTCTAAATTCAACTTCCCTGTCCGGCGGTAATCCTGGTAACTCTTCTGGAAATACATCTGAAAACTGAGACATTACTGGAATGTCTTTTAGTTCTTTTCCTTTAGTGTTAGTGATTATAGAAATCAAATGCACTATAGATCTTTTTCTTATATAACTTGCAGTTTTCATCACAGAGATGAATTTAGTAGATCTAAATGGTTTATCTCCTTTAATTGTAATCTTTTCACCCCTTGGTGAATTTACTTGTATTGACTTTTGATCACACAAAATATTAGCTTTATTGGTTGTTAACCAATCCATTCCTAACACAATATCGAATCCTGCCAGACTCATTGGGTAAAGGTTTGCAATAAATTTTTGATTTAAAATTTCTATTCTTGCTCCCTGCAAGACTTCAGAAATCCTAACGGTTTCTCCATTTGCAGTTTCTACTAGACATTCTTGTGGGAGTTTAGTTAATGACTGATTTAGAACTTTGCAAAACGAAGTATTAACAAAACTTTGGTTTGCACCAGAGTCAAATAATACTTTAGCAAAAACATCATTAACTAAAAACGTACCAGCTATTACGTCCAGAATCATTTTGGCTTCATCGGCAGTCAGAACAAATGCTCTAGCATTTTTAGTATTCTTGTTGTTTGCAGCTGGAGCCAATTTTGGAAAATTTTGCTTGATGTGACCTTTTTCTCCACAGTTGAAGCACAATCCATTACTAGATTTCCTCTTACAATCTTCTTCCTTGTGTCCTGGTGCTTTGTAGAAATTGCAGTGAGTGGAGCATCTTCCAGAATGCTTCTTTCTGCAGGCTTTGCAGTATGGTTCAGAAGTAGAACCTACATTCCTACGGTTGGAATTCCCAAAGCGGAATTCTTGAGTAAGCCTTTGGGTTAGGTTTCTCCTCTGGTCTTCTTCTCTGGTACGCACTATTTCATCAGTCAAGGTATTGGCTAGTTCTACAGCTTCTTATATGGTTTGGGGTCTAGCTGCCTTGACTACATGTCTAATTTCTCCAATTAATCCCCGGATATAACGGGAGATTAATACTGGCTCAGATGATGCAAGGGTTGGTACTATTCTAGCGTATTCAAAGAATGTGGTAGTATAACCCTTACTATCTACCCCGGTCATTCTAAGGTTCAGGAATTTATTTGCTATCTGTTCTTTTTCATTGGGAGGGCATAATTTCCTTTCTACCATATTTTTAAATTCCTCCCACTCCATGTTGTATACCCTATCACTTCCTCTTGACTGGAGGATAGTGTTCCACCATTCTAAGGCTGAGTTCTTAAACAGATTTGAAGCAAACATTATCCTGTCTTCTTCAGCACATTTGCTTATTTTTAAAACAGCCTCAGTCTTCTCTATCCAGCGTAGAGCTGCAATGGGTCCTTCATTGCCCGAGAATTCTATTGGTTTGCAGGACCAGAATTCTTTATAAGAACAACCATAAGGTATGGTTCTTCTTCTTTTGGGAATGGGCACTTGAAGTACGGGTCCATTGTTCACGCTGTGCTCTGGTTCAGTTGGTCGCTTACTGTTGTGCTTACTTTAATTTTCTGCTTCCTTAACATTTTGGATAATAAATGGCATTGCATCTATGATTCCTTGTGCCACTATATGTTGGATGGCGCTATTATCCACATGGTTTCCATTGTTATTGTTGTTCGGATTCTCATTATTCAGATTATCGTTATTCGGGTGGTTATTACTCTGGTTTTCCTGGTTCACTTTGTTGTCCATCTGAATTTTAAACATTTACCACGTATTAATATCACAAAATAATATTTGAATATTGCCAATCACATGACACGCACTTTGGTAGTAGGCATCCGTAGTTTTTTTTCATACACACATATTATATATTAGTATGTTATATTATTATTATTACTTCTACCATTTCCGCCATCGTTTCAAGGATAGGGATTCATCCAAAAATCCATATTGCGCTCGTCGTATTTCCATATGAGACGCTCTCCCACCTGTCTCATTCTCTCACTGCTTTCTAAAATTTCCTCACCGAATGTCCTTAGTTCTTGTACGTTTTCTGCACTCATTAGGGGTGCAGGTTGTAGGACTGGGTTCAGAATCTGGGGTGCGGGTTCCTGGTATGGGGGTAGAGGGGCCTGGTATGGGTAAGGATTCTCTAATATTTCCCTAATGAATGCATCGTTATCGTAATAGGGATCTAGAGGATCTAACCCTGGGTAGGCTCCTAGGTTTTGCATGGGCATGTCTTCATGTATAGGGTAGCGTTGCACATAGTCCCTGTTGTCGTCCCACCATGGGTCGTAATTTGGGTCTAAGGGATTTGGTGCAGGTATCCTAGGTATTTCTTCCGGATTGAGATCATGCATTTCTACTTGGTTTTCAGGGTTTTCTATCTCCATTGGTTGGTCAGGAATTGGTGGTTGTGGTTGGGGTGCTAACATTTGCTCCAGGTTAGGGTCAGCTGTAGTGGTTGCTAAAATATGGATATTGGCTATACGCCCTATTAAGCATATCCTGGGCATAAGCATCGGTTTCTCTTTTTGCTGCGGCTAGTGCTCTCTGGTCTTGTAACTTTTTCATACGCTTTCTACGCTCATGTGTTCCCCTACTGAACCATCCCATCTTTTTCTGAGGAAATGGCTCTTCAGATTGAGCCTTAAATACGAATATTCCTTCTTCTGTATCAGCAGAGTACCCTGAGAGGGCAGGCTGAGAAGAGGCACCTTTGCTTCTAGGCGAACCAGACAATTGACGATACGCGTCAGATGGTCCTTGGTCGCTCATACTGTAAACTAACAAGTAGTCAGATAACACATAATAAATAAATACAATTATGCACGTATTTCCGTGATTTATTTTCTAACACTTTGAATTTTGATGTCAGCAGAACACTTCTGTGGCTGAATCAGTGGCTTAGCTCTGATACCACCTTCTGTCGCAACCCCCGTCCCCCTGGTACAAACCCGGGAATGGGCGGCCGCGGCCAGTTCTGGTGGTATCTTGTTTTTGTCTAATTTGGCAGCGGAATTTTCATTAGGATCGTAGTTAGGAAATATTTTATCAGAGTAAAATACCACATTTCCATAACATTAAACACATGGGTAAAGCCCAAGTTTTCAGTACACACATTTTCATAGGGATACATCCTATTAAACACATGGGTAAAGCCCAAGTTTGTTAGGTTGTTAGATGTCACTATCATGGTGACGTCAGCTGAGATGCCTCAGTGGTTTGGTTTGCCTATAAATGGAGCAGTACCCTGTACTGTTACATTTGATTGACTGAGTGGGTTCTTCTCCTCTAGTCCTATCCTTTCATCTTGTGCAACCAACCTTGGGGTATCAGGCTGAGAGGGAGTTTAGTATTGTAAGCATGCTTGTAATCTTTTGATTTGTATTGTAATCATTCGACTCAATTTGAAGCATGTGTTTATCAACTCTATTTCTCTCTTTTCATTTCCGTTGCACTTAAATCTTCATTCATATCTTTTGATTAAATCAATTTATACAAACAAACACAATCATGACAGCCTCAGATCCTAACAATTGGTATTAGAGCCTAGACAGACAAATTTGATTTAACAATCATTTTGACATAAACAGTTCAGCTCAAAATTCATTGATACTAAGGTTGATTGTATTTAGTTGAAAAACAGAGCAACGAGAAATCATGTTCAAAATGACTATTCTAAAGCTCTTTAAAATAACCAAGATGTCATAAGATTCACAAATTTCAAACAATAAGTGATGTCATACACAAATCACCCATAGTTTTCAGATCTGAAGACATGTCTGGTAACTATGGTATGATAATCTTCAGTCAAAATTGATTTCAACTGTTGTTATAAAATTTGTGATGATTTCATCATATTTTGTACTAAAGTATGGACCTCAGATTAATGAAACCTATGTTCATATAAACATGAGTGTTTTTGTTAAACTAAAAAGAGGGAAACCAAACTTTAGTTATTTGAATCTTATGTATTGAAAAACAGGTTGAGGTTTCTCTAAAAGGACCAAAATCAATTGTGTTAAGAATACATTAAGAAAATCAGCAGTCAAAATAATCCAGATCATGAGTAATGTGAAATTTTGGCATAAGCATGTGCAAAAATGTCCAAATCTCTCAAAACATTGCTGAAAATGGTTTTGTATTGAGTATTCTTTCATTGAAAACCTCCCAGTAAGTATTTTACTACTTATGAATGGGAAGGGTAAAAAGGGAAGAAGAAAAATTACAAAAACTCAAAAGTGTGTTTATCTCAAAACTTTTGAAGTCAGAAGAAAAGAGTATAAACATAAAACACTTATGAGTCCAAAGTTGGGAAACAATGGTCATCATGCAACTGTGTGCATTCATTAATTCAGGAAAAGTTCAGGTAAAATTAGTATCCCAGTGATTGAACTTAGAAGAGGATTTTGCAATCAATTGATAAGAAAATAATCCCAAACAGTGGTCATAAAACTTGAAGATGATATGATTGTGAACTTATTTGAAAAGTTGCCAGATCCTTTTGATGTTATTTTCAAAACATCCTTTAACTATTTTTTTAAGGTGTTTTTCTCAAATAAAACCGGATATATTATTCATTTTTCTGAATAATATATTTTGTACTTTTACTCATTTTTTATAGTAAAAGTTTTCTCACCGGTCAGGATGTAATTTCCTTATTTTTGTGTGAAGTTATTATCCCTACAAATAGATCAAAAGGAAATGGTACATATGTCAAGGTCATTTCAAACTCAAGTTTGTTTATCACAAATCAAAAATTGATTGCAAATAGATTCTTAAACTACTAAGATACTCATGTTCTAATTCAAATGATTAGACATAAAATGAGTGGCCTTAGTTAAGAAGCTTTCATCATCTGGGATGCTGAACCACTGTCAGGAATAATGAACATGTGGCAAAACCTTGAACAAAATCTCTGGGATAACTGCTGACAATTTAAACTTGATAATCTGCATCTAAAATGTATTTTGTTAAGCATAGCATTTCTGCAGCTCAACAGATGTTGGACATGATATTGTGTTTACACAAGACAAAATCAATTCCCTTATCTAAACAAGCAGATGCAAAAATTATTTGTCAAAAGTTCAACCACTACTGCACTAACAGTTGCTGATGTAATAGCCTTTCAAAATCTCTCCATTTCCCTACCACTGTTGTGCTCAAACATCTGTTTTCTAAAGTCTGTCCACTGCTGAAAGTCAACCCCTGCTCCTTCAATTTCTTGATAAGCATTGTTGTATAACAACAGTGTTCTATCCACTGATAGTAAAAACCATCCACTGTTTCATTTTGTTACCGTTGCAACTACTGATGGTTAATCCATCAGTGGCTGTCAAAACAACTGTCCTCCATTATTTACTCTTTCATCAGGGGTTGGCACGTGGTCAGTTTTTAGCCGTCAGATTATTATAACTGCTGCCACATCAGCATTCACTTTTTCCCTAAATAAAACCCTGATCAAAACCCCAAACAGGGTTTCACTGTCGAATTGAATTCCAAAATTCTCTTCTCAAAGAAGTTTCCCACTCATCGTTGCAAAAATCATTCTTCGATCTTCTTCATCTAAAATGACGAAATCGAAATCAAAGTCAAAACCATCTTCTTCCTCCGCTTCCTCAGACGCCACTCAAATGGCCGCTGAACCCATCAAAATGCCATACAAATCCCCTCACAATCATTTGGGTATACTCACAAAACCCTCTACCACCAACACTTTCAACTCCATCATCGATACCTTATCTGCATCAAAGTACAAAACTTTGTTAACAGCAGATGCTCCCATTTACCAACAAACCCAGAGAGAGTTCTGAAAAATGCTACCCTTGAAAAACAAGGAGACATTGTTACAGCCATCAACTCCTCCATACAGGGTAAAACAATTCAAATATCTCCATAATCAATTTCGGAATTCTTTAAACTCGACGATCTGAAAGGTAAAACTTCTTTTTCTAAAACCGAGTTGAAAAAGGATTTCATGAATAGGGGATATGCAGAACAACCATAAAGGGATACCTTACAAAAAGGTTTCTTCCCATCTGCACCAAGGTTTTTATTTCACATTCTTTTAATGTGTGTCTCTAATAAAACAACTTCTTTTAACGAAATACCATCAAAAATTCAATGCCTGGGATATGCTATTTTAAATAATGAAAATTTTAATTACTCCCAGGAGATATTTGATGATTTGGTGAAAAATGTCGACAGCAAAGCATTTTTGCTTTTTCCAAGATTTTTAAGCTACTATTTTGAACAAAAATTTGAAAAGGAAAATGCAGAATTGCTCAAACAAGGTGCTCACTTTAAAATAAATGGTTTAATGCCTGAAACATTCTCTAGAATGTTGGCACCAATAAAAACAAAAGCAGAGGTACCTGAGCAGAATTTAGCAGTTACAACTGCTCCTTAGGTATCAGCTGCTGAGCCCACTGCTCCAGGTGATCAGAGCAGCACACCCACTGTTCTGAAACCCACACCTACCACTACCAAAAAGACCAAAAAGAAAACATCCAGAAAGCCCCCCAAACCCAAAACAAAGGCACCTCTGGAAGATGAGATCCCAGAGCCACTGCCAGTGACAACACAAATGTCACCAATAACCACTGCTGCTACTTCCTCACAACAGTTGGAAGAAAGATCTCTGCCACACCCCCAAAATCCACCATGCGGAGTACCACCGCTTGGAGGCGTGACGTGACCAGGATCGAGCCACCAATCATACTGAACAACGTATTTAAGTAAATAAAGCCAAGCACAATACGATTGGTGACTAAAAACTAGTTAACCAAGTTTTTAATTTAAACAGCGGAAGCATAAACGTAAAATCCAAAACATAAGTCCATAATTTATAAGTTAAAGTTAAAAATGCAAGTTTAATAAGTTCATAAGGATTTAAATATTAAGCACGGAACATAACAGTCCGTACACCACAACGACTCCTTCCTCGTGCAAGCTCCAAGCATCTAACGACCTGTAAGGCATGTAACAACGAGTCAACAACAAAGTTGAGTGAGTTCACGTTTGGTTGTTTAGTTTTAAGTTGTTTCCGAAAACGTTGTTTGTCTTTCGTTGGCGTAATTGTCGTGGGGGTTACCCCATAGTTGAAAGTATGTTTAACCAGTTCATTCCTTATTACCCAAACCATATTCATGATTAGTGGGGGCTTCCCCATGTGAACCACTAGACTGTACCATATCGACTACTACGCAAATAAGTTATGCCCTACATCAGTGTCTATCATCACTGACGGTTTGCCATAGTCCATTAGTACACGCCCGTCCGACTGGCACGGTATGAGGTTTGTTAAACCTAATAGCGCTATTAACTAATGACCCGTTCGCCATTGGCCTCGGCGATTAAGTCGATATAAAAATGAGGGACTTATGATAGAGTTTTGTCTAGTAAGTTTTAAGGTTGTTGTCCTACCCAAGGAGGACGAACGTACGTAGTTCTACCCTAGGAGAATACGCAGGAATAATATTGGCATCCTACCCAAGGAGGATGGCCGTACATATCCTACCCAAGGAGGATATGTAGGTTTTGTTTTAATTCTTTAACCCATTCCCAAACCACCGGGAATCCCATGCCTTAGAAAGTGTGTGAACTCACCTCAGTTTGCTCGGTTAGATTCTCAAAGATAGCTAACAGTCAAGGTCGGTCAATCACGTCCTAGTATGATTACCACTTAATTTATTAGTGACTTCAAATAAGCACAAAATCCCTATACGCATCTAACACATAACATGCATCACTTTAACGGTTTATGCCCATATAAACTTCCCATCTATTTCCCCAATCATAAACAAACATACGACATTGCACATAACACTTTTATTGACATATAACATGTTAGATTATTCTCAGATAGCCTACCCGACATTTAGACACGCAAAATCACTACTTATGTCGTTTCAGCTTTTATATTCAAAACTGGGCTGTTTTCAGGGATTTTAATAAAATAGTTAACTTATTTCAAAAATTCCCAACTTTTTACAGAAGATGCTAAACGACTCAAATAATATTTTATAAAAATCTCGGGATCTAATTCATCACCAATATTTTATTAAAAATCATTTTCCGGACTACAATCAGATTCATTATTTTCTGACCGCAGTCTACGGAATAATTTATTAAAAATTCATTGTAAGTCGGATTGACGAAATTCCAGTGGGACAATTACTACGACATCAGTGTCCATCTACTGTACAGATTTCATGGGCTGATTCAACAAAGAACTCTAGTTATGACTAAAAATATAACACATATTTTCAGCAGCAAAAATGCAGCTTGAGCTGCTGTTACAAAATGACCCTTTAAAAATAGTAAACGAAGTCCAAAAATTATGATTCTAGTGCCATTAGAACCGTATTTCATAATACATAAATCTAGACTTCAGAAAATACATTTTTCGCTGTATTAAGGTTCGGTTACAGCCAACTGAAGTTGGCTGTAATCACTAAACAGCTTTCTGTTTTTCAGCTTTTACATTCTAAAGCGAGTTATATTGGTTCCGTTAACATGCATAATGATCAACAACATTTCTAGTAATCAATATTAACAAGTATTCAGCAAGAAATCAGTAACATCTCAAGATAACATCATACTAACATAAATACATCATGTTTCATCTTCTTGTTTAAACCCTTTTTTTAGTGTTCTTGTAGATTTAACATATTACATCTTTTAATCATGAAACAAGATGAACAAAAGTGACATAAGGAACTTACTACTAGCTTAATGCTAGGGATGATTCTTAGTGAAGAAGATGGAGAAGGTGACGGTGAAAAGCAAGTGAAAGAAGCTCCTTAGAAAGTCCTTCAACTTGCAACCTTCTTGTATCACCCTTTAAGCTTGAAAGAGACTTGAAAATGGAGGAGGATGGTGGTGCAATGGTGGTGGTGTTGGCGGTGGTAGAGAGCCGAGAGAGGGAGAGAGAGATGTGAGGAAGATGGTGTGAAGGTGAGTGTTGAAGTGAGAAGATATGGTGATTTCTTGGAAATCTCTATGTCATGATTACAATTATTACTCCATATCTTGGCAAGATACACAAGCAATCTATCCAATAAAATATTAGCATAAAATCTTGGTGGGGTCCTCATGTGGGCCGAAAATTATGATGGGGGGGGGGGTTAATTGTAACTTGCAATGGTAAGTGGGTAAATAATAGTTCAAATCCAAGTATAAGTTTACATGTTTTAGTTAGTGGATATCTAGTGGGTGTTATGGTGTAGGGGATCATAACTAGTCCAAAAATAATATAACAATGTTTCTAGCAGTATTTTGGTGTCCCGGGTAATGTCCGGTTGTTCGGTTAGGTACCGGTTCGTTAAAGTGTTTAATTATTCCGTAAGGCGTTTTATACATATATTTTTTGTAATACAATTAATTCCTAACACAAAGGAAAATATTCGGTACCATTTAGTCAAGTTTTCTGCATACTACTAGTATGCTAACACGCACATGTTAGTATGACACAATAACAGGAAACAGTTAAGTAATTCAACACAGTCACTAAGCACTTTAATTATCATTAAATAACCGTACGGATACATGCAAATACGAGGGTTGTCACATTCTCCCCATGTTAAGAAAATTTCGTCCCGAAATTTAGCACGTGGTTACTTAGGAAGCTAGTTAGGTTGCGTCGGTTTCCTGGTTTTCCTGGGATGTCACATCATCCCCCTGTTGATTTGGAATTTCGTCCCGAAATTCTGCAGTAGCTTCAGTCTCAGTAGTGTTTGCACTTTTCTTAAACAGCTGGGGATACTTGAGTTTCATTTGGTCTTCTCGTTCCCAGGTATACTCTGGGCCACGACGGGAATTCCAACTAACTCGGACGAGAGGTATTCTTGTGTGCTTGAGAATCTTAACGTCTCGGTCAGTAATCTCTACTGGTTCCTCGACGAATCGTAGCTGGTCGTCGATAGTGAGCTCCTTTAAGGGGACTATGAGGGTCTCATCTGACAGACACTTCTTCAGATTCGACATGTGGAAAACATTGTGAACTCCGCTGAGTTCTTCAGGTAGATTCAACTTGTAGGCCACTTTGCCAATTCTCTCAATGATTTCGAATGGTCCGACATAACGCGGATTGAGCTTGCCTCGTTTGCCAAAACGAACTACACCTTTCCAAGGTGAGACCTTGAGTAGCACTCGATCCCCAACCTGGAACTCGAGTGGTTTCCTTCGCTTATCAGCATAGCTTTTCTGACGGTCACGAGCTGCCGCCATTCGCTGTCGTACCTGAGCAATCTTCTCGGTTGTATCTACTACAAGTTCTGGACCAGTGATTTGACTGTCACCAACTTCTGCCCAACAGAGAGGTGATCGGCATTTACGTCCGTACAATGCCTCAAACGGAGCAGCCTGGAAATTTGCTCCCATTTCCATTTAGATATCTCTAGTTGTTGGAGTGGGCCTGATGGTTTCTGGTATTCGACCTTGACCCTAGCACAAGTCAAGCGTTTACTGACGTAGGTTGCTATGTTGGCTTTCATACCAGGCCACCAGTATATAGTCTTTAGGTCGTGGTACATCTTATCCAAACCAGGATGTACTGAATAACGAGACTTATGTGCTTCATCCATCACAAGCTCGCGTAGGTCTCCATATAGTGGGACCCAGATGCGCCCGTTAACATAGTAGGCACCGTTTTCCTTTCATTCTAGCCGCTGCCTCGATCCTCGTAAGGACATGTGTCCATATGTTCTCTGTTTTCAATGCTTCAACCTGAGCATCGCGAATCTGAGCGGGAAGGTTAGATTGGATGGTAAGCTGTAACGCACGTACACGCTTAGGTATAGTATCCTTTCGGCTGAGGGCGTCGGCCACAACATTGGCTTTGCCCGGATGGTATTTGATAGCGCATTCATAATCGTTCAAGAGTTCGACCCATCGGCGTTGACGCATGTTTAACTCATTTTGCTTGAAGATATGCTCGAGACTCCTGTGATCGGTGTAAATGGTGCACTTGGTACCGTACAGGTAATGTCTCCATATCTTAAGCGCGAAAACAACTGCTCCCAATTCCAGGTCGTGTGTAGTGTAGTTCCTTTCGTGAACTTTAAGTTGGCGCGATGCGTAGGCAATGACCTTGTCATGTTGCATCAACACACAACCAAGTCCTTGGATGGAAGCGTCGCAATAAACCACAAAATCATCTGTGCCTTCAGGCAATGAGAGGATAGGCGCGCTACAAAGTCTATCTTTTAGGTGCTGAAATGCGGACTCCTGTGCATCACCCCAACGATAGGTGACACCCTTCTGAGTCAGTGAAGTGAGGGGTTGCGCCATCTTTGAGAAATCTTTGATAAACCTTCTGTAATATCCTGCCAAACCCAAGAATTGGCGGATTTCTATTGGTTTGCGGGGTGCAGGCCAGTTCTTGATCGAGTCAACCTTGGATGGATCTACATGAATCCCATCCTCGTTTACCACATGGCCTAGAAAGTGAACTTCGCGAAGCCAAAAGTCACATTTCCAAAACTTGGCATACAACTGTTCTTTTCGAAGGAGTTCCAGAATAATCCTCAGATGTTGCTCGTGTTCCTCCTGACTCTTAGAATAGATCAGGATGTCGTCAATGAACACTATGACAAACTTATCCAGGTAAGGCTTGCACACTCGGTTCATGAGGTCCATGAAGACCGCAGGTACATTCGTTAACCCGAAAGGCATAACCAGAAACTCATAATGGTCGTAACGAGTTCTGAATGCCGTTTTGGAGACGTCTTCCTCTCGGACTCTCAGCTGATGGTAGCCTGATCTCAAATCAATCTTAGAGTAGTAACTCGACCCTTGCAACTGGTCGAATAGGTCATCAATGCGTGGGAGGGGATAACGATTCTTCACGGTCACCTTGTTGAGTTCGCGGTAGTCAATACACATTCTGAAGGTACCGTCCTTCTTCTTCACAAACAAGACTGGAGCTCCCCAGGGCGAAGAGCTAGGACGGAAGACCAGGTAATTCCTCAGGAAATACCCCGGGAAAGTCGCGCACAATAGGAATGTCTTCTATCTTCTTTTTCTCTGAGGATACATCAGAAACGAGGGCTAGGATAGCAGTGTGGCCCTTTCGCAAACACTTCTGGGCCTTAAGGAAAGAGATGATGCTCACAACAGCACCACTCTTGTCGCCACGAATTATGAGAGGTTCTTTACTAGAACGAGGAATGCGGACGATTTTCTCCTTGCAAATAATCTCCGCTTGATGATGAGATAGCCAATCCATCCCGATTACGATGTCGAAACTACCCAGAACGATAGGAATAAGATCGATGGAGAAGGTCTGACCAGCTAGGACGAGGTTACAGCCCTTAACTATGTGTGTGGCTTCAAGACTTTTACCGTTTGCTATTTCTACCGTGTGTTTGGTGTTCAAAAGTGTTGGAGTGCGCTTAAGCATTTGATTAACTTTTAAGGACACGTAGCTAGTATCGGCACCCGAATCAAATAAAACAGTAACAAAGAAATCATCCAGAAGAAACTTACCCATCACAACGTTGGGATCGTTCCTTGCTTCACCCTGACCAATCACGAACACCCGACCTTGGGCGCCATTGCCATTATTGTTACCTCCGTTGTTGCCTCCGTTGTTGTTTCCATTGTGGTTCCCGTTCCTTTGGTTGTTGTTCTGATTCTGGTTCAGGTTCAGCTGGGGGCAGTTCCTCTTAAAGTGGCCTTCAGCGCCACACTGAAAGCATCCTTTATTTCCCTGTTGATGCTGCTGCTGGTGGTTCTGTGGAGCTTGTTGTTGTTGTTGGCGATTCTGGTTCACAGGACGTGGGCTCCTGCAATCTTTGGCTTCATGGCCCAGCTTGTGACATCTCTGACAATGGCCCTTGTTGCACTGCCCGCTGTGATGCAGATTACACCGATTGCACTTAGGGTGATTTCCCTTGTACCCACCCTGACCTTGATTCCCAGAAGTCTGCTGACCGGAGCTCCTGTACTCGTCTGTCTTTCTCTGCTGGGATTGAGCTGCAGCGGAACCCTTGCCCAAATTTCCATCCCACTTGCACTTATTATCATTGGGAGCATCAGAAGTAGTAGCACTAATACGCTTGGGCAACTTGTTCTACTTAACTGCCTGATCAGTGAGGCGATGAGCCAACTTGACGATTTGTTGAATAGAGCCAAGATTAGCTGAGGTTATGTGACTCTGAATCTCTGGTACAAGACCCTTGAGGTACAGCTCAATGTGCTTGATGGGAGGGTCTACCATAGTGGGACACAGGATGGCCAGCTCGTTCGACCTCTTCGTGTATGCCTCGATCTCAGACCCCGTCATCTTCAGATTGAAAAATTCCACTTCCAGCTTGTGGATGTCGTCACGACTGCAGTACTCTTCTCTAATCAGTTCTTTGAAACCGTTCCATGGGGTGGCATTAGCAACCGCCAACCCAAGCAGTTGAACCTGTGCTTTCCACCAGGTTAATGCAGCTCCTTCGAGTGTTCCAGTAGCATATTTCACCCTTCGATCTTCGGGGCATTCACACATCTCAAAAACAGACTCAAGCTTCTCGAACCAGTGAAGAAGGCCTACAGCACCTTCTGTTCCGCTGAAAGTGCTTGGTCGGCAATCCATGAAGGTTTTGAACGTGCACACAGGAGGTTGAGCATGTTGACCTCCTGCAGGAACAACTGCGAGTGCCTCAGCAACTCGTTCGTTGATCAAAGCCATCAACTGGGCTTGAGTTAGGTTGATACGTCCTCCGCGTCCGCTCATGATCTTCATCAAGAAGCAACGTAGGTGAGGAAAGTGTTGCGAAAGTGCGTAAGTGTGGGACGACAGTAGAGAGTAAGAATTCAAGGTGCAATTATCACGTTATCTAATGCACAGCGTAACTATCTAACCGACAATATAGCATAGATCATACCGCCTATTGTGTCGAGTCTTGCACGTGGAGCGAAGTGTCATTGTGGATCGTTGAGCATTGTACAGGTTATAGTCTGGTTTTATCAAAAAGCTTTTCCTCTTTTAAAACCAAGTTCACTATAACCAATGGCTCTGATACCAATCTGTCACACCCCCAAAATCCCCCATGCGGAGTACCACCGCTTGGAGGCGTGACGTGACCAGGATCGAGCCACCAATCATACTGAACAACGTATTTAAGTAAATAAAGCCAAGCACAATACGATTGGTGACTAAAAGCTAGTTAACCAAGTTTTTAATTTAAACAGCGGAAGCATAAACGTAAAATCCAAAACATAAGTCCATAGTTTATAAGTTAAAGTTAAAAATGCAAGTTTAATAAGTTCATAAGGATTTAAATATTAAGAACGGAACATAACAGTCCGTACACCACAACGACTCCTTCCTCGTGCAAGCTCCAAGCATCTAACGACCTGTAAGGCTTGTAACAACGAGTCAACAACAAAGTTGAGTGAGTTCACGTTTGGTTGTTTAGTTTTAAGTTGTTTCCGAAAACGTGGTTTGTCTTTCGTTGGCGTAATTGCCGTGGGGGTTACCCCATAGTTGAAAGTATGTTTAACTAGTTTATTCCTTATTACCCAAACCATATTCATGATTAGTGGGGGCTTCCCCATGTGAACCACTAGATTGTACCATATCGACTACTACGCAAATAAGTTGTGCCCTACATCAGTGTCTATCATCACTGACGGTTTGCCATAGTCCATTAGTACACGCCCGTCCGACTGGCACGGTGTGAGGTTTGTTAAACCTAATAGCGCTATTAACTAATGACCCGCTCGCCATTGGCCTCGGCGATTAAGTCGATATAAAAATGAGGGACTTATGATAGAGTTTTGTCTAGTAAGTTTTAAGGTTGTTGTCCTACCCAAGGAGGACGAACGTACGTAGTTCTACCCAAGGAGAATACGCAGGAATAATATTGGCATCCTACCCAAGGAGGATGGCCGTACGTATCCTACCCAAGGAGGATATGTAGGTTTTGTTTTAATTCTTTAACCCATTCCCAAACCACCAGGAATCCCATGCCTTAGAAAGTGTGTGAACTCACCTCGGTTTGCTCGGTTAGATTCTCAAAGATAGCTAACAGTCAAGCTCGGTCAATCACGTCCTAGTATGATTACCACTTAATTTATTAGTGACTTCAAATAAGCACAAAATCCCTATACGCATCTAACATATAACATGCATCACTTTAACGGTTTATGCCCATATAAACTTCCCATCTATTTTCCCACTCATAAACAAACATACGACATTGCACATAACATTTTTATTGACATATAACATGTTATATTATTCTCAGATAGCCTACCCGACATTTAGACACGCAAAATCACTACTTATGTCGTTTCAGCTTTTATATTCAAAACTAGGCTGTTTTCGGGGATTTTAATTAAATAGTTAAATTATTTCAAAAATTCCCAACTTTTTACAGAAGATGCTAAACGACCCAAATATTATTGTGTAAAAATCTCGGGATCTAATTCATCACCAATATTTTATTAAAAATCATTTTCCAAACTGCAATCAGATTCATTATTTTCTGACCGCAGTCTACGGAATAATTCATTAAAAATTCATTGTTAGTCGGATTGACGAAATTCTAGTGGGACAATTACTATGACATCAGTGTCCATCTACTGTACAGATTTCATGGGTTGATTCGACACAGAACTCAAGTTATGACTAAAACTATAACACATGTTTTCAGCAGCAAAAATGCAGCTTGAGCTGCTGTTACAAAATGACCCTTTAAAAATAGTAAACGAAGTCCAAAAATTATGATTCCAGTGCCATTAGAACCGTATTTCATAAAACATAAATCTAGACTTCAGAAAATACATTTTTCACTGTATTAAGGTTCGGTTACAGCCAACTGAAGTTGGCTGTAATCACTAAACAGCTTTCTGTTTTTAAGCTTTTACAATCTAAAGCGAGTTATATTGGATCCGTCAACATGCATAATGATCAACAACATTTCTAGTAATCAATATTAACAAGTATTCAGCAAGAAATCAGTAACATCTCAAGATAACATCATACTAACATAAATATATCATGTTTCATCTTCTTGTTTAAACCCTTTTTTTAGTGTTCTTGTAGATTTAACATATTACATCTTTTAATCATGAAACAAGATGAACAAAGGTGACATAAGGAACTTACTACTAGCTTAATGCTAGGGATGATTCTTAGTGAAGAAGATGGAGAAGGTGATGGTGAAAAGCAAGTGAAAGAAGCTCCTTAGAAAGTCCTTCAACTTGCAACCTTCTTGTATCACCCTTTAAGCTTAAAAGAGACTTGAAAATGGAGGAGGATGGTGGTGCAATGGTGGTGGTGTTGGCGGTGGTAGAGAGCCGAGAGAGGGAGAGAGAGATGTGAGGAAGATGGTGTGAAGGTGAGTGTTGAAGTGAGAAGATATGGTGATTTCTTGGAAATCTCTATGTCATGATTACAATTATTACTCCATATCTTGGCAAGATACACAAGCAAGCAATCTATCCAATAAAATATTAACATAAAATCTTGGTGGGGTCCTCATGTGGGCCGAAAATTATGATGGGGGGGGGGTTAATTGTAACTTGCAATGGTAAGTGGGTAAATAATAGTTCAAATCCAAGTATAAGTTTACATGTTTTAGTTAGTGGATATCTAGTGGGTGTTATGGTGTACGGGGATCATAACTAGTCCAAAAATAATACAACAATGTTTCTAGCAATATTTTGGTGTCCCGGGTAATGTCCGGTTGTTCGGTTAGATACCGGTTCGTTAAAGTGTTTAATTATTCCGTAAGGCGTTTTATACATATATTTTTGTAACACAATTAATTCCTAACACATAGGAAAATATTCGGTACCATTTAGTCAAGTTTTCTGCATACTACTAGTATGCTAACACGCACATGTAAGTATGACACAGTAACATGAAACAGTTAAGTAATTCAACACAGTCACTAAGCACTTTAATTATCATTAAATAACCGTACGGATACATGCAAATACGAGGGTTGTCACAATCTCCACCCTTGCCTCAAACTCCTCCTGCATCCTCACAAAAGGATCAGGTTGTAAACACAGGGACCCCACAATATGAAGCTCTGGACCCACTCGGATCCATCTTCCTCAGTCCTAATCCCAAGGACATGTCTCTTTCAACCCCTTTACCTTCACCCCTCACGTTACCACCATCCATAATACCTTTGTTACATGCAGTTGATATTACTCAGACACAAACCAGTTCCTCTCAATCACATATCACTGAGAGTATACTCCCACAAGTGACTGGGTCTGATGCTGATATCTCTGTTATCCCAGCAACAAATGAGGAGGTTACACTGCAGGAGTTACAAGTAACTTCTGTCAGTAGTTCAAGTGGAGCAGCAACTACAAATGTTGGATCAACAGATCTACACTTGGCCAGTTGTTTCATTAGTAAGACTCCCTTGAAGGCAATTCCTACAATAACACCTATGATAACAACCAGTGAGTATGTATTGCCCTCTGGTACCCTCAAAAGGTTATCTAGTGTTGAAGGAAGAAGTCCCCAGTACCAAGAACAAGGGGCAACAATGAATGACTTCTGGGATTCAGTTCCCAAGTCACACATTGGTACAACCACTGCTGGTGGGGATTCAGATGATCCTGTTAACTCGGGTGATGATTCAAAATATCAGGAATTGACGGGCAGAGTTGAAAATCTGGAGACCTCAGTTGCTGAAATAAAGGATATGGTGCAACAGCTGTTAAAAGCTCAAAAAGCACAATCCACTGCTGCTCCAGCTCAAGCACCTGCACAACCTTCATCTGTTGCAAATGAGCTATGGAACATGTTCCAACCACTGCGGGAAAGACAAAAACAGATGGCTGATCAGCAGCATGCTATACATGTACAAAAGCTGACAAACATGGTGTTTTTCAATGAGGTAAAGAACTGAAAGGGTTTGAACTTGTATTGATTTAATATTGTGTTTAAATACAAGGAAAAGAAAACAATTTATAAGCTATAAAAAACATATAAATGGAAATGAGGGAGCTGTCAATGGGCTGGAAAAGAGGAGAACAAATCGGTTCTTGATTTGGGAGATGATTCATTCCATAATAAGTTGATTGTTACTCAAAACCTTTTTTTCTAACACTCCCCCTCAAGTTGAATAGTGGGATCTCCGAAATTCAACTTGATTAGACAGTTGTGGAAGATTCTTCCGTTAACAGATTTAGTCAATATATCGGCCAGCTGGTCTTCAGATCGAACAAATGTAGTCGATGATTCTTGTTTCCAGTTTTTCTTTAATGAAATGTCTATCTACTTCCAATGTTATGTTCGATCATGTTGTACTGGATTTTCTGATATCTGAATAGCTGCTTTATTGTCGCACATAATGTTGCTTGTTTCCTTTGAGAATAAACCTATTTCTGTTAGGAGCTTTTGTAACCATAAGACTTCTGTCACCCCTCGTGCTATGCCTCTGAACTCAGCTTCTACGCTTGAAAGAGCAACAACTTTTTATTTCTTACTTCTCCACGTAACCAAATTTCCTCCGACTAACGTGAAGTTACCTGATGTTGATCTTCGATTCCCCTTATCTCCTGCCCAGTCTGCATCAGTATATGCTTGTATTGTTAGATGCCCATTTAATTTGAACAAAACCCCATAACCAGGTGTTCCTTTGAGATATCTGATAATTCTCCAGACTGCCTCCATATGAGAAATCTGGGGTTGATGCATAAACTGACTGACCACCCCTACAGCATAGGCTATACCTGGGCGGGTGTGTGAGAGATATATTAGCTTTCCCACAACCCGTTGATATGTTTCTCTGTTGGCCAACTTTGCTCCTTCTTCCATATAAAGTTTTTGATTCATCATCATGGGAGTGTCTGCAGGTTTGCAGTCAATCATCCCTGTTTCAGCTAATAAGTCTAGAACATATTTTTTCTGGCAGACAAAAACTCCTTGTTTCGACCTTAGTACCTCAATGCTGAGAAAGTACTTAAGTCTACCCAAGTCCTTCATCTCGAATTCTGTGAATAAATTTTCTTTCAGCCTTTTCATTTCCTCTTCATCATTTCCAGTAACTATCATATCATCAACATAGATAATTAAGCAAGTTATGAGTTTGCCTTTCCGTTTAAGGAACAATGTATGATCTGAGTTGCTCTGTTTAAAACCATATTTCTTCATGGCTAGGGTAAATCTCCCAAACCATGCACGAGGGATTGTTTCAATCCATACAGAGATTTCTTCAGACGACAGACTTCTCCAGTTTTGAAGTTACTTGTGAATCCAGGTGGAGCCTCCATGTAAACTTCTTCGTTCAACTCTCCATGTAGAAAAGCATTTTTAACATCAAACTGTTGAAGTGGCCACCCTTTATTTGCAGCTATAGACAAAAGAACTCTGATTGTGTCAATCTTAGCTACTGGAGAGAAAGTCTCAGAATAGTCAATACCATATGTCTGAGTGTAGCCTTTAGCTACTAACCGTGCCTTATATCTTTCAATTGTGCTATTTGGTTTATGCTTTACTGTAAAGACCCAGCGACATCCCACTGGTTTTTTATCTGAAGGAAGAACACATTTTTCCCATGTATCGTTTTTCTTCAATGCATCCATCTCTATTTTCATTGCTTCTTTCCAATTCTCTGATTCTAGAGCTTGCTCGACAGTGGTTGGAGTTTCTTCAGAATATAATGAAGAAATGAATGCCTTAGCTTCTTATGATAAATTTCCTTTGGCAATGTTTGCCATTGGATACTTGGAACTTCGAGTCTCTTTTTCTGGAGAGTACCTCTTTGGAGGAACCCCTCTATTTGCTCTTGGTGGAAGAACATATCTTTGTGGTGTTTCTTCTTCTATTGATTGTTCTTACAAAGGCTCAATGTGCTTTGTGGTTGTTTCATGATTAGGAGCAATAGTGTACTCAACAGATTCGATATCGTCAACAGATTCGGTATGTTTAGGAAAATCAGAAGAGTGAGAGGTTTGAGTATCACTTACCTCAGACACCAGGTTAGGAGGAACATATTTGGTGGCACTGATATTAGGATCCTCAGATTGTGTGGGTGGTTGGAGCGATTCGCCTTGGGTACTATGATTAACTTCTTGAGATGATGGCATCCATCCTAACCAACTCAGTGTGTCATAATCTCTCTCCACCTGACCAATGTGTTTGGTATAGAAATATTCGGTTTCAAGAAAGGTACAATTCATGGTAGTAAACATGTGACGTCTATTAGGGTTGTAACATCGGTACCCCTTTTGATTAACTCCATACCCTAGAAAGACACATTTTTCGGCACAAGGTCCAAGTTTGTTGCGTTCTGTTTTGGGTATATGAACAAACACATAACAACCAAAGACATGTGGTTTTAGGGTGAGAGCTGGAGGGATTTTAGTAAACTCTGATAGGGTTTGAAGAGGAGTTTTGAGTTTAAGAGGATACGTTGGTAGCTGATTAATGAGGTAAGTAGCAGTGGCAACCGCCTCAGGCAAGAATGATTTAGGAACTTGGGATTCAATTAAGAGAGCTCGAGTTATCTCAAGAAGGATACGATTTTTCCTTTCAACAACACCATTTTGCTCAGGGTATGTGTGCATGAAGTTTGGTGAATCATTCCTTTTTCGTGAAAAAGTTGTTTCATGGAATTATTCACAAATTCACTTCCATTATCAGATCGTAAAATTTGGATGGGTTTTTTGAATTGTGTTTGGACCATGGCATAAAACCAAGTGAACTTTTCGAACACTTCAGATTTATGCCTCAAAAAATAGATCCAAGTCATACGAGTGCAATCATCCACAAAGAGTAGAAAATACTGAAAGTTTTGTTCTCCAATAACAGGAGCTGGACCCCATACATCCGAGTGAATCAATGAGAAAGGTGAATCAACTTTTGTGTTGTTTGGTTTGAAAGTTGATCGATGGCTTTTTGCAAGTACACAAGTTTCACAATTTATTGGTTTATTTGAAGGGAAAAGCTTAGGAAATAAAAGGTGTGGATACCCAGTGGACGGATGTCCCAGACGCCTATGCCACAACCAAGCTTCCCGACTTGTAGTTCCATGAGCCAGCATCACAGTACCTTGTTGAGTCATCTCGTCCACGTAATACAATCCTTGGTGCTCAGTGCCACGCCCAATGATACCCCCGTCCTGATATCCTGTAAGATACAAAAGGTGGGATGCATCAGTACCGTACAATTGAGTTCTTTTGTCACATGGCTTATTGACAATAGCTTGTGTGACAATGAGGGAACATAAAGACAATTAGGAAGCTTTAATGTTGGAGAAATTTCAATTGTCCCTTCTCTTTTTACATCCATTATCCCACCATTTGTCGTTTGTATACATGTTTTCCCAGGTTTGGATGACGAGACAAGGTCCGATAGTTCATAAGTCATGATGTCGGTTGCACCACAATCAAATATCTAAGATTTATCTTGTTTTCCATTACAAGTGTGAGCCATATTTTCCTTTTCGTCATAATTAAGGGGTGTTTTGCAAATTTTGAAACTATTTTCAATATAACAATCAAATGTGCCTGTTTGTGACCCTTCTATTTCTTCAGGGTCTAAATCTAAACTCTGAAAATTTAGGTTTAAGAATGAAGGGTTCAAGGAATCATCCCCAAACCCGTTACCTGTAACCGCTCGAGCTACCGCCGTCACCCTTTGAACCGCTGCCACCGCTAATATTTCTACCACCACTATGGTGGTCCTGCCTCGAGTTGTTGTTGTTGTTGATGGAGCCTCCAGGGCTGCCATCGTCACAAACGTCTGGTTCGGCTTCGAGTTGTTGTATGTGGGGTTTGACGGAGATGACGAACGGCTGTAGACATGACTTGACGACGGAGATGAATAGGAACTGGAGCTTGCTGATGACCCGAATGGAGATGATGACGTGTCACCGGCGAACGATGGTGAATAACCGCCATACCGGCCGGACAGAGAACTCGGCAGAACCGGTACGTTTAGGTTTGTCTGTTTTTGTTTTTGATTTTGGTTATTGATATTGTTTTTGACAAAATTGATGATTTGCAATGCAAGATCATCATTCTTATCCGACATGGTTTTACTGCGGGGAAAGAGATGGGATTGGATTGGAAGCTGGAAATTACGAGCCGGTGACAACCCGTGATTTACGGCACCTAATTACATAATTAACATGCGATTAACGCGATAATAAATAATGTTTACGACGCTAATTACCTTAACCAGGCCCTTGGAGCGCCCAGGAACGTTTGTTCAGCTATACAGCGCGTATGGTGATTTATGGGAAATCGGCTAAAAATGACGCGACAACGGACTGATACCGCACGAAATGCTGACAACGCCGACAAATATGGATGTTACATGAATATTTTATGCTTATGGAGCTTGCGTTGCGTTATCGGGTCTCGTAGGAATTACGAGCCACCTACACATGAGATGGGCTTGTAGGCCCTGGACCCAAGCCCAAGTCTAAACCTACACATAATATACTAGACCTAGTAAGGTCTCTATAAGAACCTAAAAATATGCACAAGATCTCTATGAATCTTTTGAGTAGATTATGCAAGATTTACAAAATCAACTAAATATATATAAATCTATACAAAAGATTTTAATCCTACAAATAAAGCAAATGACCTGAATGTCATTTTTTTGCTCAATAGTCATAGAAAACACTATGTTCTATAAATAAAGGCCATCCACCCCATATCTCTTCAAAAACATAAGCAGACAAACCCTCATGTCTTCTTCTCTCACTCTCGATTTCAGTTAGCACACACAGAGAAGATTATCTTCTCCAAACCAAACACACTCCCTCATCCTCTCCCCCTCTGATGAAGATGAACGGCCGGAACTCCGGCCAGGCATGGCGGAGCCGGCGGCGGCGGTGGTTATTCCAGCCAAACAACCCCCCCTCTGTGACCCTCCGATCCACACCCTCATGCTTTCCCTCTCCCGTCTCGGTGAAACCCACAGCCGGTCGATGACCAACACCCCCGCCCCCCTCTCTCTATACAGTAAAACGGACCACCACCACTGTTGGGTGGTGGTGAGCGGCGGCGAAGGGGCCAGGCGACGAAGAAAGACAGAGCAGAGAGAGAGAGAGACCGAGAGAGAGAAAGAGACTAAAAGAGAGAGAAAGAAACCGGCGGTCCGATTGATTATCCGGCGGTCCGATGGTCGGCGTGGTTTTCCGACGGGTTTCAAACTCCGGTAAGACCCCCTCCTGTTCCTTCTAAATTTCTGAGCATTAATGGTGAAAGGAAGTTCTGTGTAGAAGATGATGACCATGTTCGAGTGTTACAGGTCAGATCCGAGTATTCAAATTTGTTTTTGGTAGGCAGATGTCGCTCGATTCACTTGCGGCTCGAGTTCTCGGTTCAGTGGGGTTGGCTCGGCTCTTGGTCAGCCACGGATAAACAAGCTCAAAGATGGTCAACGTTGACTCGGTCAACTCAACCGGTTGACTCGGTCAAACTCAGTCAACTGAGCCGGTCAACTCAGTTGACCCGGTCAACTCATTCAAGCGGCTCGACGATTCGACGCGAAGACTTGGTAAAAATTAACGTCACATTTATTTTGTTATTTTTATAGTATTATTACTCACGTGACAAACGAGCTCGAACCGACTAACGATCTTGCATTTAGTGAATTGATTATTCATATTTGGTATTTTGATAAATTTCGTATATATTATGTGTTGGGTTGTTGAATCTTGATAAAAGTAACGACAACTTGCGTTGTCGGGGGCGTCCAAAAACAAAGGAAACTCTGCCCGTTTTTTTTGAGAAAATCCGTAAATAGAAACGCGTTTTATTATAAAACAAACATCGGATTCAAATGATATTTTGGAAAGACGAATACAAGCATAAAGTACTTTCGATAACACTTCACAACTTACAAAAAAGACGAGTCGGAAATTTATATAATTATTATATTTATTATAAACTTCGGGATTTCGACAACTCCTTTATAAAGTCAATATAATTATTTATATTGTTTCAAACGCCGAACGCACATTCGTTTATAAAAATAAATATAGTTTATATTTATTTCAAATACCAAACGACACGACAATTGTTTTGCTAAAATAAATATAGTTCATATATTTATTTGAAGTAATAAACGACACAAATTCTTTTATAAAATAGATATAGTTTATCTATTTATTTCGAACTTCAAACAAACTCGATAATACTTTCGCAAATAAATATAACTTTTTATATTTATTACAAACGCCGAAACGGCGTATACGTATATTATGGCAAATATACACAAGACGTGATGTATATAATACAAGTTATTATATATTATTTTCATACGAAGCGCGATACGAGTTTGTTATATGATATTTTCATAGAAATATTATTTTTATACACGTACGACTACTCGAGACGTCTAGCGCGATGATAATGATATATTTATATTTTTATATAAATATTTATTTATTTATTTTAAGTCTCTCGGAAACTAAGTCTTTTTCAAGACTTACTAAATTGCTGCTAACATTAAACGAGACTTAACACGTATAACTTAATCTTTTCCATTAAGTTAACAACATACCGTTGAATCGTTCGATTAACGATTTGGTAGAGCTCGGTAACACGTAGTTACCGTTTTTGCTTAGAAACTTATTAGATATTCCATGTTAGGAATATTGTAGAATGCACGCTAGCAAGTCAAGCCTTGGAAACGACATCGCAAAGTCGTATATAGCTAGCTTTGCACAGGAATATTCAGGCGAGTTCATAACCCCCACTTTTTACTACTGTTTTACATTCTTTTTGTAAATGTTTTCGGGGTGGAAAGACATGCACAATTTTCAGAAACATACAAAGTTTTGAACAAACGCAAAACTCGTATTTCCAAATCATATCACGAATGGATTTCGAGGAACTCAAACGATTTACGAAAGGTTTATACTAAACATACCGGTTTTTACAAAACAAATGCTTATTTTCGAAATATGAATGATTTTTCATAACCAAGGAGTCAGTCAGGGTGGCTGGGAAGGTTCAGTCAGGGTGGCTGGGAAAGTTCAGTCAGGGTGGCTGGGAAAGCTCAGTCAGGGTGGCTGGGGAGGCTCAGCCAGGGTGGCTGAGGTGGAATATATGTTACAGTAATTACGAAATTTTTTTTTACATGGTATGGTTAACGTAAGGAGGTGTTATACGATCATGTGAGTGGATAGGAACAACATGGGGCCATTAGTCCTCATGGAGGGACCGAGGGACAAGAGCGGTAGATCTATCTGGGTGTAGCGAGCCCAGCCCCCGGCCAAACTAGAAACGGACCGTGGGGTGACTTTGTCCACATACTTTGCCGTGGCGAAATCTGCTAGGTTTGAGTCTCCCTATTTGCACTTCACATACGTCAGTGGCCTTGCAAACCATTGGTGATCACAAGTCCTCTTACACTGCTACATACCAGGGATTTTATACTTACGGAAACTTCTTGTTCATACAAATTAACTACCATGTTTTATACAAATACAAGGAATTATGGGGGTATGGAGTCAAAGTCAGGGTGGGCATTGACGGTTATGCGAACATTACAAAGACAAGGCTTTACAAATACATGGTTTTATGAACATAACGTGTTACAAACACAACGTTTCCATATAACTTGGCAAGAAAATGATTTTTAAATTCATTTTCTCAATACTATTTCAAAAACCGGTTACCAAAGATTTATTTCAAACCTTTCACAACTCAAAAGATTTATTTCAGATCTTTTACAAACAAACTATGAACTCGCTCAACTTTATGTTGACTTTTTTTTTTCGCATGTTCTTTCTCAGGTTGCGTTTCTAAGACAAAGCACGGTTGGAATAGGAGGACCATGAAGAGTCGAGTACTTAGTGGGCGTTCAGTTGCTAGAAAGACTTAGCTTATTTGCTTCCGCTGTGCAATGAAGATACCAGTCCAGTCACGCCAATGCTCTGATAATTTCGGGGTGTGACAGATTGGTATCAGAGCTATAGGTTACAGCGAATTAGGTTTCTGTTGTAATATCTAGGCTCTAACCTCACCTTTCCCCCTGGGGACTTAGATCACTGAGACGTTGAATACATACAGAACGCCTAGTACTCGAATATGGTCTCCAACCGTTGCCGAAAAACAAGCAGTCAAAATATTGTTTTCAAACATACGCTGTTACGGTGTTTCATACACGGTGCATAAAATAATTACATACAGTACACAACAGTCTGAGAGGCTGGGAGGATAGTCTAGTGGGACTAGGAGATTCAGTCTGAGAGGCTGGAAGGATAGTCTAGTGGGACTAGGAGATTCAGTCTGGGAGGACTGGAAGGGTAGTCTAGTGGGACTAGGAGATTCAGTCTGAGAGGCTGGAAGGATAGTCTAGTGGGACTAGGAGATTCAGTCTGGGAGGACTGGAAGGGCAGTCTAGTGGGACTAGGAGGTTCAGTCTGGGAGGCTGGAAGGATAGTCTAGTGGGACTAGAAGATTCAGTCTAAGAGGCTGAAAGGATAGTCTAGTGGGACTAGGAGATTCAGTCTGAGAGGCTGAAAGGATAGTCTAGTGGGACTAGGAGATTCAGTCTGAGAGGCTGGAAGGATAGTCTAGTGGGACTAGGAGATTCAGTCTGAGAGGCTGAAAGGATAGTCTAGTAGGACTAGGAGATTCAGTCTGAGAGGCTGGAAGGATAGTCTAGTGGGACTAGGAGATTCAGTCTGAGAGGCTGGAAGGATAGTCTAGTGGGACTAGGGGATTCAGTCTGAGAGGCTGGGAGGATAGACTAGTGGGACTAGGGGAATTACTTGATTGCTTATTGATGACTAACATGCGTATATGATCGATTATTTGTGCATGGACATCACGTAGGAATCGCGAATATTAACTCGGGTACACACTATTATCCACATTGTCTATGATATTTTAACTCCCCGAGCAGGCAGCCTACGCATAACAAAACGATAGCGCACGGGAATACATGGAACTCAATTTTTACGTCCACGGATGTCGGGGTACATCACCTTCTACATGGCACACGACGCTAGTGCACAGGTATACGTGGAACTTAATCTTACATCAACAGAGGTTGAAGTACATCACATACGACTATCAAGGCGAGGCCTTTGAAAAGACGCGATGGCGCAACTCAACGACGACGCTAGATTCCTGTCAGCAGGAGAACTAACGGCCAGGAAACGACAACTTGTCACGCGATCCTGCAACAACACGAATCACTCCAAGGAAAAGACGTATGTCTCCACATCCCCCCTATTTCGGTTAACGACGGTAATGTCACCTAACAATTGGTCGTCACACGAAACCCCAGGTAAAGTCCTCAAATTTCTATTATTGAAATTTCGAATTTCACGCTCACTGAGTAGATTTTCGTGTCTCTACTCCTCTTAAGGGTCATTGTATCACGATCATTTCTTTACAAGTTACATACATGGTTTTTCGTTGTGACCATGCCGAAAGCTTTCTTGTTGAATACATATGTTTATTGTCGGATTGCGCTAAAACCAAGTTCAATTGTTTGAACTTGTCCATTACACATATTCACTTCAGAGCGTCATATGATGTGTTGAGGGCATCATATTCAAAAAAAAATCGTTTTAACAAATGTTTTATTTGTTCCGAGTCGAAGTAAACTTGTTTGACATTCGACTCCACTAAATTGTTTGTTGATTTCGACACCTTGGGGTGGTATCTTTCACTTATTTGAAGCTTGCGCTAAACTCGTTTCGGCATCTCATGCACGGATTTAAATATTTATTTATTGATTGCTTTAAATCCGCTTTGATTTATTATATCAAAGCTGTCTTGATACAATAGTGTGTTAAGAAAATGGTACACCAATTCATTTTTATATTCCTGTGTACCTCCTAACGGTCCTTTCAACATCGAGTGAATGTTTTGCGATCGAGAACATTATTTCTTTGATGTTTCATTTTCAATTGAAAATTCTATGATGTCATTTGAAACAAACTCTCAGAATTCCCTTATTGCGCATTCATTTGACCTCAAACACGGTGAATTCGTTTGATCACCGCTATTATTAGATTGTTTAAATCGTTACGACACCTTGTGGTGTTGGTGCAAACTTGTAGCTTGGGCTAATCATGATCGATCGTTTCGTGCAAAACACAGGTGATACTTGTTCGATCACCGATATTATTGAATTGTTTCATTCATTACGACACCTTGAGGCGTCGGTATAACTTGCAGCTTGTGCTGATCACGATCGAGCGTTTCATGCAAACTATTATATTTGAGATTGTTGATTTTAAGTTCATCCGGTGGATGTTATTGCTTCTAGAACTCATTTACACGTTGTAAACGTTCATATGGAATTCGATTGGTCGAAGTTCCTGTTCATTATTGAATCCCTGTTAACTTAGTCACATTAGTGACTGTACCTATACGTCTCGTTTCCTTTGACATCAGTTACTGAGACACATTTCTTTTAAACCGTTGGGATTCCTATTGTGAAGGAATGTCCTTGAATTCACATGACTCGAATAAGTCTTGTTTCGATTACGCGTTCATTCACTTTGTTATTATTCGGACTTACCTGCGAATAACACAATTCCGAGGAGATAACACAGTCTAAATTTCGAGGACGAAATTTCTGTAACAGGGGGAGAATGTGACAACCCGTGATTTACGGCACCTAATTACGTAATTAACATGCGATTAACGCGATAATAAATAATGTTTACGACGCTAATTACCTTAACCAGGCCCTTGGAGCGCCCATGAACGTTTGTTCAGCTATACAGCGCGTATGGTGATTTATGGGAAATCGGCTAAAAATGACGCGACAACGGACTGATACCACACGAAATGCTGACAACGCCGACAAATATGGATGTTACATGAATATTTTATGCTTATGGAGCTTGCGTTGCGTTATCGGGTCTCGTAGGAATTACGAGCCACCTACACATGAGATGGGCTTGTAGGCCCTGGACCCAAGCCCAAGTCTAAACCTACACATAATATACTAGACCTAGTAAGGTCTCTATAAGAACCTAAAAATATGCACAAGATCTCTATGAATCTTTTGAGTAGATTATGCAAGATTTACAAAATCAACTAAATATATATAAATCTATACAAAAGATTTTAATCCTACAAATAAAGCAAATGACCTGAATGTCATTTTTTTGCTCAATAGTCATAGAAAACACTATGTTCTATAAATAAAGGCCATCCACCCCATATCTCTTCAAAAACATAAGCAGACAAACCCTCATGTCTTCTTCTCTCACTCTCGATTTCAGTTAGCACACACAGAGAAGATTATCTTCTCCAAACCAAACACACTCCCTCATCCTCTCCCCCTTTGATGAAGATGAACGGCCGGAACTCCGGCCAGGCATGGCGGAGCCGGCGGCGGCGGTGGTTATTCCAGCCAAACAACCCCCCCTCTGTGACCCTCCGATCCACACCCTCATGCTTTCCCTCTCCCGTCTCGGTGAAACCCACAGCCGGTCGATGACCAACACCCCCCCCTCTCTCTATACAGTAAAACGGACCACCACCACTGTTGGGTGGTGGTGAGCGGCGGCGAAGGGGCCAGGCGACGAAGAAAGACAGAGCAGAGAGAGAGAGAGACCGAGAGAGAGAAAGAGACTAAAAGAGAGAGAAAGAAACCGGCGGTCCGATTGATTATCCGGCGGTCCGATGGTCGGCGTGGTTTTCCGACGGGTTTCAAACTCCGGTAAGACCCCCTCCTGTTCCTTCTAAATTTCTGAGCATTAATGGTGAAAGGAAGTTCTGTGTAGAAGATGATGACCATGTTCGAGTGTTACAGGTCAGATCCGAGTATTCAAATTTGTTTTTGGTAGGCAGATGTCGCTCGATTCACTTGCGGCTCGAGTTCTCGGTTCAGTGGGGTTGGCTCGGCTCTTGGTCAGCCACGGATAAACAAGCTCAAAGATGGTCAACGTTGACTCGGTCAACTCAACCGGTTGACTCGGTCAAACTCAGTCAACTGAGCCGGTCAACTCAGTTGACCCGGTCAACTCATTCAAGCGGCTCGACGATTCGACGCGAAGACTTGGTAAAAATTAACGTCACATTTATTTTGTTATTTTTATAGTATTATTACTCACGTGACAAACGAGCTCGAACCGACTAACGATCTTGCATTTAGTGAATTGATTATTCATATTTGGTATTTTGATAAATTTCGTATATATTATGTGTTGGGTTGTTGAATCTTGATAAAAGTAACGACAACTTGCGTTGTCGGGGGCGTCCAAAAACAAAGGAAACTCTGCCCGTTTTTTTTGAGAAAATCCGTAAATAGAAACGCGTTTTATTATAAAACAAACATCGGATTCAAATGATATTTTGGAAAGACGAATACAAGCATAAAGTACTTTCGATAACACTTCACAACTTACAAAAAAGACGAGTCGGAAATTTATATAATTATTATATTTATTATAAACTTCGGGATTTCGACAACTCCTTTATAAAGTCAATATAATTATTTATATTGTTTCAAACGCCGAACGCACATTCGTTTATAAAAATAAATATAGTTTATATTTATTTCAAATACCAAACGACACGACAATTGTTTTGCTAAAATAAATATAGTTCATATATTTATTTGAAGTAATAAACGACACAAATTCTTTTATAAAATAGATATAGTTTATCTATTTATTTCGAACTTCAAACAAACTCGATAATACTTTCGCAAATAAATATAACTTTTTATATTTATTACAAACGCCGAAACGGCGTATACGTATATTATGGCAAATATACACAAGACGTGATGTATATAATACAAGTTATTATATATTATTTTCATACGAAGCGCGATACGAGTTTGTTATATGATATTTTCATAGAAATATTATTTTTATACACGTACGACTACTCGAGACGTCTAGCGCGATGATAATGATATATTTATATTTTTATATAAATATTTATTTATTTATTTTAAGTCTCTCGGAAACTAAGTCTTTTTCAAGACTTACTAAATTGCTGCTAACATTAAACGAGACTTAACACGTATAACTTAATCTTTTCCATTAAGTTAACAACATACCGTTGAATCGTTCGATTAACGATTTGGTAGAGCTCGGTAACACGTAGTTACCGTTTTTGCTTAGAAACTTATTAGATATTCCATGTTAGGAATATTGTAGAATGCACGCTAGCAAGTCAAGCCTTGGAAACGACATCGCAAAGTCGTATATAGCTAGCTTTGCACAGGAATATTCAGGCGAGTTCATAACCCCCACTTTTTACTACTGTTTTACATTCTTTTTGTAAATGTTTTCGGGGTGGAAAGACATGCACAATTTTCAGAAACATACAAAGTTTTGAACAAACGCAAAACTCGTATTTCCAAATCATATCACGAATGGATTTCGAGGAACTCAAACGATTTACGAAAGGTTTATACTAAACATACCGGTTTTTACAAAACAAATGCTTATTTTCGAAATATGAATGATTTTTCATAACCAAGGAGTCAGTCAGGGTGGCTGGGAAGGTTCAGTCAGGGTGGCTGGGAAAGTTCAGTCAGGGTGGCTGGGAAAGCTCAGTCAGGGTGGCTGGGGAGGCTCAGCCAGGGTGGCTGAGGTGGAATATATGTTACAGTAATTACGAAAATTTTTTTTACATGGTATGGTTAACGTAAGGAGGTGTTATACGATCATGTGAGTGGATAGGAACAGCATGGGGCCATTAGTCCTCATGGAGGGACCGAGGGACAGGAGCGGTAGATCTATCTGGGTGTAGCGAGCCCAGCCCCCGGCCAAACTAGAAACGGACCGTGGGGTGACTTTGTCCACATACTTTGCCGTGGCGAAATCTGCTAGGTTTGAGTCTCCCTATTTGCACTTCACATACGTCAGTGGCCTTGCAAACCATTGGTGATCACAAGTCCTCTTACACTGCTACATACCAGGGATTTTATACTTACGGAAACTTCTTGTTCATACAAATTAACTACCATGTTTTATACAAATACAAGGAATTATGGGGGTATGGAGTCAAAGTCAGGGTGGGCATTGACGGTTATGCGAACATTACAAAGACAAGGCTTTACAAATACATGGTTTTATGAACATAACGTGTTACAAACACAACGTTTCCATATAACTTGGCAAGAAAATGATTTTTAAATTCATTTTCTCAATACTATTTCAAAAACCGGTTACCAAAGATTTATTTCAAACCTTTCACAACTCAAAAGATTTATTTCAGATCTTTTACAAACAAACTATGAACTCGCTCAACTTTATGTTGACTTTTTTTTTCGCATGTTCTTTCTCAGGTTGCGTTTCTAAGACAAAGCACGGTTGGAATAGGAGGACCATGAAGAGTCGAGTACTTAGTGGGCGTTCAGTTGCTAGAAAGACTTAGCTTATTTGCTTCCGCTGTGCAATGAAGATACCAGTCCAGTCACGCCAATGCTCTGATAATTTCGGGGTGTGACAGGTTAATCCTAAGATCGATTACACTGCTCTGATACCATGTTTTTCAATGAGGTAAAGAACTGAAAGGGTTTGAACTTGTATTGATTTAATATTGTGTTCAAATACAAGGAAAAGAAAACAATTTATAAGCTATAAAAAACATATAAATGGAAATGAGGGAGCTGTCAATGGGCTGGAAAAGAGGAGAACAAATCGGTTCTTGGTTTGGGAGATGATGCATTACATAATAAGTTGATTGCTACTCAAAACCTTTTTTTCTAACAGGAATCAAGGTTCAAAGATACTAAGGCAGACATCAAAGCTATCAAAGCTCATATCCAAAGTACCTCTGGAAAAATCCCTCCCACTGTCCTTTTCATGAATGAACCCTTCCCAGATAATGCCAAAAAGGGGGAGAAGATCAAGTGGAAGAAGAAAGGAATTGATGATGGTATTTACATTGAGCCAGAAAAGAATAGCCAAACCAAAGCTGCAATATCAACACACACCACATCACCATACACCACCACAACCACTGCTACACCATCATCATCTGTGATTACAACACCAAAACCAAAATCACCATCAAAAACAGCCACCCCATCATCACCACCTGCTAAAAAGCAGAAGACAACAGATGTTACAACATCAGTTGTAATGACAACAGTGGTTGAAACACCAGTTGTTTCAACTGCTGTTAGTCAGTCACTCATCACCACTCAAACCCCTGCCATCACAACCCCTGCTCAAAAGCAGAAGACATCTGCTGGCATATCAGTAGTTGTAATGACAACAGCAACCACTGTTAGTCAACCATCTACCACTGCTCTCACCATTCCTACATTACTACCAAAGCTCTACACCAGAAAAAGAAAACCAATCCCTGCCAATGAGGACATACATGATCCTAATGCTGCAAAAGATCCATTGGAACTAGAAGCTGTAAAAAATGAGATGAGACAATTCTACGCAGAGGAAGATCCTTCAAACAGAAGATTCCCCTCACTCATAGGCTTTATAGCTCCAGAGGATATGGATGAATATCTCAAGCTCAAGGCGAAGCAAGCTAAAATAAGAGCTAAAGTTGAATGTGAAGGTCTAAGTGACGAAGCCATTGCTGAAAAACTGGAATTCTTACTCTCAAAAGTTAAGCAGATGGAAGAGTTTGCACAAGAACTAAACAAAGAAAAGGCTGATCAACGAAATAAATTAAGAAAAAAAATATCTAGCCTATATCATGAAAGAGAAATTCTATCATGTTGAAGAAAAACAGTTTGAAGAATGGCCAATAGTGGCTTTAAAGCATGAGGCAGACAGAATTAAAAGGATAAAAAATGATCCAAGAAAGAAGAAGACTGCTCCAAATTGGAACAAATACAAAAAGCTCATAGCTGACCTAACATCTGAGTACCAGAGAAAGAAACAGGAGCTGGTGGATGCAAATGTGGACACTGCCAATGCCATATCAAAATGGTCAAAGCAGCATACTGATGAAGCCTATGAAAGGCTAAAGAAAAGAAAGATAACTGTCTCAGGCACTTCAAAGAAGCATGAACAAATGATGAAGTTTGAACAACAGATTGAAAACCTCAAAACATTGTTCAAATCAGCAGATAATCCTATCATTGTGTCAAACCAAGAAGAAGGAAAACAACTATCTAGTGAAGAGGTAAAGGAAAAGGAAGCTGAGTACTTCACATAAACCATCATGAAAATGGGTCTAAATGAAGAGAGCTCAGCAAAACTTCAAAACCTTTTTAAGAAGGTGTTAACCAAACCTGCATCACCAAATGACTCAGCAGAACCATTAGACCTTGAGCCAGATCAACAAAAGAGACAAGAACAGATTGAAAAGGACACTGCAGAAGACATAGCTGCAGCAAACAATGTCATTGAAATGGCCTTCAAAAAAATGTCTGAAAGTCTGCAAATTTTCACAAGGCCAACATCTTCAAACTCATCAGGAAATAAATCTCTCCCAAGAAACCCATTTGGATTAAAAATACTAAAGTGGATGCCTGATCAAAAGACCCACGTATTGACCGTGGTCAGATCCAATGGCGAAGTGAAGTACATATCAAGGAAAGAAGCACTAGGCCTTAGTATTGAAGATTTGCAGGATCTCCTTGAACTTACACTATGTAGGGATGAGGATGACTCAAGTTCCAAGGATTTTGAAGAAGAATTTAAAAGACAAGCTAAGGAACTTCTGATGAGAAATAAAAATCCATAATAATGAAGGGTTTTGGCATTATCTGTTCCAGGGGGAGCTTGTTGGGATTGAACCCTACCAGAGGAACAAATAATGAAAGACAAAACCGGATCACTACAGTGGATTCAAAATAAGCAGCTGTTTACATTAAGCTTTCCCCTTGACAGTGGTTGTCTAACAGCTGATAGGTCTCAAGTACTGCTCAATAGAACAACTGATGATCCAATACTGATGAAATTCTAAAGACTGCTGAAGACAAACACTGACGCTCTATCTACTGTTGTTTCCTAAGTACTGCTGAAAACACAAGCACTGGTCATTCAAGGACTGATCACCTTTGAAGAAAGCACTGATGCTCAACATCAGTGCATAGGCTACATCAGTGGAAAGTGAAGCAGTAGTTTTCTTATGTTTTGTATTTTACTTATAATCAGTTGTTAGACATCAGTAGTTTGTATAGAACAGTGTTTACAGTTTGTTAGGTTGTTAGATGTCACTATCATGGTGACGTCAGCTGAGATGCCTCAGTGGTTTGGTTTGCCTATAAATGGAGCAGTACCCTGTACTGTTACATTTGATTGACTGAGTGGGTTCTTCTCCTCTAGTCTAATCTTTTCATCTTGTGTAACCAACCTTGGGGTATCAGGCTGAGGGGGAGTTTAGTATTGTAAGCATGCTTGTAATCTTTTGATTTGTATTGTAATCATTCGACTCAATTTGAAGCATGTGTTTATCAACTCTATTTCTCTCTTTGATTGTGTTTACAAAGTTTGTTTTCATTTCCGCTGCACTTAAATCTTCATTCATATCTTTTGATTAAATCAATTTATACAAACAAACACAATCATGACAGCCTCAGATCCTAACAAAAACATATATTTATTTGTAGGTAACTTTATTGTCACTTTTCCAAGCCTTCAGTGTTGTCCAGCTGGTTTCTATTGGCTTTCACATTTTGCATTTTAAAAACATTTTGTTAGTGGGAAATACTGGTGAGTGAATCCCAGTTTAATCAAGTTTTAATAAAAACCATTGTACAGTATTGAGGGCGGTCTCGCAATTACATTTGTTTCCAAGTTATACTAATTATCACCCATGGTACTGTCAGACACGACTTGTGGAAATGTTACTCCTTGACCAGGTGGTAACAAATTTTGTATACAAAACCCCAACATTCCCACGATAATTGTATTCTTACAAATACTCAATAACTGCTTAATATATAACTATTCATGTGAGGTTTTGTAAAAACAGTTAAACAAAAGCGGATAAACTCACACTGCTGTATTAGATTATCCTTTAGGGTTTCCTGGTGATAATCTAGAACCACGACAGCCGTTACGGAACCCTGGATCAATCGGGCAGAGTATCTAATACGTCTCCAGGGGTTATGATACTTACCTCGGAGCAGAACCTCGCTATTTAGGGGGGGGGGGTATAATACCCGTGTATAATGTATACTACGTAGATTTGAGAGAAAGAAAGACAATTTTGAACAATTTCGACTGAAGACCCGATGCCTGCTTATATAGTGCTTCACTCTGACTTTTACGCGGCCCGCGTAAGAGTAGACAAGGGCCTACGCGGCCTGCATCAACCTTGGTCAACATTGTAGCTTGTCCGGATCATCAACTAGACTCGCCACGATGATGACACGTGTCATCACCAGGCTGCGCCACGCCTTTGATCTCTAGCGGCCCGCGTAAGACTCTTAAAAGGTTTACGCGGCCCGCGACAAACCTAAAAACTCAATTTTTAATTATTTTTAATAATATTTAGGGTATTCGGGGCCCGTTTTCACGTATGGGGTGTTTTTAGGGACATATTGGGATATTTTAAATATTCTTAGGGTGTGGGAAAATTATGAGGGTGTCGGTTTCGGGTTGTTATATCTTCTTTGCTTTCTTATTGATTTCTTTGACGCTTGTTCATGAAAGGATTTGAATCGTTTCTTAGAACCAGAACCCTTTGTCCTAGTACCAACAGGAGCACGTATGGTATCTTCAGTAGGTTGATTAAATCCTAGCAAATTTGCAATCCTATCCTTTTTTGGTATGGGTTGTGGAACGCCAATACATTCATCAACTTTAATCATTTGTTGTTTCACTTGATCCCTGTAAATTACCAACTGCTCCATGTTGTTTACCAAACGATTAACAATAGAATCGTTCCCAAACATAATCTCACGCACAACCCTTTGTACACCTTCAACGTTGTCATTAGAAGTTGGTTTGTTGCTAAAACCTTGATAATTATTGTTCGTAACAGCATCTCTAGTCCATCTCTTCATTATGTAATTTTTTGGGAATACGGTTATTTCACAAAGCCTCAAGACACAAAATACATGCCTGTATAACAGTCCATATTGCTCATACCTATTGCAGCTACATTGAAGTACCATATCCTTCTTTTGAGCAAACAAGATACTTCAAGCTAATAGCACCACGATTGGTGGTTTGTGTGTTCTTACGTAGAGTGAAACCTCCCAGTTTAGCATAATTCTCATAAAACTGGCAAGCTTGTTCCAGTGAAGCAAAATATCATACCTATTACAGGTCTAGATGATAAGGGCACATCAGGTATGTAATAAGGTAACCCAGTTCTCGGGGAGATACGTTCAATACCAACACGACGTCTTTTGTGAACATTAACATCAACACCTGAACATAAACCAAAAACACTGAAATTCAACTAAAAAACTAAACTACAAAACAGTGATAATAATATAATGAAGAAGATAAGTACAAATCAAACCATCTACATTCTGAACTTCATCCGTATTATCCGTTCGTGAACCACTATCGTCATGAACAAATGTATCCACAGCAGCCATTTGAAGTAATCAATCTTTATGACGATGCACTTGAATTCGTAACAGAAAGAATTAATCTCTAACGATAATGCAATTATATTCGTAATTAAAATAATCGATCGATCTTTTAATTGCTTATTAATAATTAATCGATCAATAAGAAATTGAAGGATCGATTGAACTAATTGATCTAATGATCGATCTACGATTAAGATGCAATTGAATTCATACCTGAACTAACCGATTGATCTCTCAGCAATACGCCATTGAAGAACTGATTGACCTAATTGGACTATCTCTGGTACTCTCAGCAATACGCCATTGAAGAACTGATTGACCTAATTGGACTATCTCTGGTATACACAACTGATCTAACGTGAATTATCCCCAAAACAGAAAAGGAGTAAAAGTACCGTTATACCCCTCCAAGAAAATTGCTTAAATGCCATGTGTCAATAGATTACTGGTTCCTACGTTTCTTAGATTAAGGGTATTTTGTATTTATCCTACCCCTACATATGCATGTTGTTTTAAAATATATACATATAAAATTACAACCAAGACATGAGTTGCTCGAAAAAAAATAAGATTTAAATAATAAGAGCATTTTCAAAGCAGTATCTTTTTTACTTTCGTTAAATTGTAAAAGATGACTTTTTTATATCGTATGCTTTTGAGTTTTTTTTTAACATGAAAAAATTATATAATATGCAATTCGCAAAGTAGACTAAATCAAAATCTATATTTATTTACCATATAATAATTAAAAATAATGTACTTGTCACTTTTACTGCCATTCATACTTAAGGGCTGTTTGGTAGCTTCTGAATTAGTTTTTCGCCACTCTCTTCTATTAAATAATAATATTACATTATATTTTTCCCGGTTCTTCCTTTTATTAAATAATAATGTTAAAATCTTAACTTTCTCGTCTGTCTTATTTATTTAACTAGGTTAGAGCCCGTGTGTACACGCGGTTTAACAAATAAAAATATTATAAAGCTTTAAATTATGGGTCAGGATTTAGAGAAACGGTGAAAAGTGTGAGAACGATTATGGATCGTCAGATCAAAACAATCTATGGACTAGATTGGTGCGGTGACGTTATCGTAAATAACATCAGTTTTATTACTAGAACGTGTTTCATTAAGGGTAAAAAGGGTAAACATACTTTCATATATAAAACGCCATTGAAAATATAAAACGTCAATTTTATTACTGCGTAGTTTTTTCTGTGTTTTAGTTAGGGTCTTAGCCTACAAAAACGCCATAAAACGTAAAACGCCATAAAATATAAACCCCATTCCTGAGAGATGGGGGACGTGTAACAGACTTAACAGATAAGGCTGAGCAAAACCGGATACTTGGTTAATTACATTTATTGTTATAATAATATCCCGCATAAACTACGCTCCAAAAACATCCTATAAAGAGAAACGTCTCAGCACCTTCCGTTGATCACACCAAAAAACACAAAAACACAAGGGTTCCTAAATACCATTCACTGTAAAACGCCAAAAAGTTAGAAAAATCAACGATGGCAAACATCGTTTCTTTGATACTCAGTAATGTTCTGGAGTTCCTAAATACCACTCACACTGTGGACATCTAATATTCAAATCACAAACAAAATACATGAGGTTTGGACCAAGCCTAAATCCTCCATATTATGATGTATGCCTTTGACTACTCTATAAAGAGATGTTCATTCCTAACAACATGGATTTAAAGGTTGGTGCACAAATATTTCAACAAACAACATCAGATTATGTTTTAGGGTGTCACACGAGCAAATAATAAAGTGTATTACCCAACAAACCAAAGGAAACCATACATTTTGTTACAAGGAACCCATGATTCTAATCATCGAATTCACTTCATCTAAATATATTTACAGTGACCATTACCTGAAAATGATAAAGAAAATACGTTAATTCAAATGGGCTCGTATTAGTTGTCGAAGCCCAACTACAAAGTACAAATGGGCTGATAGAGAGAGAATTGTGATGGACTTACTTGGGTCGGTGGATGCTACAGTTCCGGTGTGAGCAAAGTCGCAATCTAAGTCATGACGGCCATGGGCCTGATAATAAGAGTTCATGAGGAATGATGCGTGTGCTCGCACTGTGTTGGGCTCGAAGCAAGGCCCACCGGGCTGGGTCGGGCTACAATCGATACCGTTGCTACAAATGTAATCTATATTGGATTGAAGTGCAACATCAGTGGCATCTGGTTTGGGCACACACCAACGCTTGCCTTGGGTCGACGGCGACGATGACTTCGGTGATGGGCTTGGGGTAGATGGTGACTTTGGTGATGGGCTTGTTGACTGTAATTTATGAGTATCAATTCTCAAGTTGTATCACATAATAAAACTAACATGACCAAGGTGGAATATAGGAATTATCGTGAATAACTAAAAATTCGACCTCTTATAAGGTGACACTTGGGTTTCTGGTGTAAATGAGTAGAGCCACTCATGAAGCCCGAGATTCACATATCAAGCATTAGTAGGCTAACGGACCTAAGTGAGTAAGTGGGCCTTTTATTTGTATAGATTTTATTTAACATACACAAGTGACACGTGTGTGTATATATTATATAAAATTTGATCACATTTTGCAATACTACTTACGAGCCGAATTCAAGATTTAGTCTAGCCCTAGCATAGAATAGTTAAACGAACTACAACTTGAGCTTAACTGAGCTCGAGCATAGATGAATCCAAACTAAACTCGTTTCAATCTCTATTTCTAAAATTCAAGTCGTTTCAATCTCTATTTCTAAAATTCAAGTTGGACCCACTACCCTCCTAAATGTGGCATGGGTTTTTAATTTTGTCAGTCAGCATTAAACTTTTAGTATTTCAAAAATACATACTAAAATGTATTTTCAAAAGAGAGGGAATTTCAATAATTGTACTTTTTTGTCGTTTTCTATTCTTCTCTTGTCATCTTATGGCCCATTTATATTCGAATCCGATTCTACATGCCACACAAGTCACAACCCCATGTTTTATTGTAGGATTGTAGGAACCTCTATCTCACTCTATATATACATAGATATATATATATAAATGATACGAAAATAAGATCTAGAGGTGTGAGAATACTGAAAGCCTCAGGAAAAAAGACATTACCTGAGATCGGCGCATAATTCCAATGTCATAAACTTGAGTAAAATCGGGTCGAAAAAGGCCGAAATTCTTCTCATCCAAGGACGGCCCTTTGAGATTCTCATTGAACAATGAAAATATATAAGTTTCAAACTTTCGGCCGGGCATCAATGGCGTTCCGAGACCAGAGTTGACTTTCTTGATGAGCCCACCATTGTAAGCGGCCGCATTGGCAACATTGGCATGGGTGTTTTGCGGGTCTCCACCAGACGGCCACCCTGTCTCTGCGACGATTATTTCGACGTCTGGGTAACCCAGTTTCTTCATCGATATGTACACTGCATCCATCAGTTGATCGAACTGATTGGTGTACCTTTGAATCAACAATCAAAAAGTCGATCATACTTTTTTAAAGGAAAAAATCAATTTTTTTTATATATAAAAATCCAAGATATTTGTGATCAGGATTGGCAAATCCTCCGATCCGCTTGTGTAAAATGAGTTGCTAAACGGAACGTGTTCACAAATTGATGGGTCTAATCCATCATGAGCCCGAAAATCGTGTCAAATATATATAACCCGAACATCACACGGATATTCGCGGGTTGACATAAACATAGCCCGTTTAACCCGATCTTTACTTACGTAATTAATTATCTTTATTATTAATATTTTAAAATTACTGTTTAATCCGATCTTTACTTATATAATTAATTATCTTTATTATTAATATTTTAAAATTACACTTTCACAACAAAAAACACGAATACATATATAAAAACATTTACATTTTAATCACAATAACTTAGTAAATTTATTTTTTAAGTTGTAAATTACAACATTAAATACTTAACAAATTTAATTAATGCCATAAAACACATTTGGACAAATTAAAATAAAAAATAGAGTTAACTATGGTTTGTCCAATTATGCCAGTAAAATTTATACCATTTTCGTCCATTACATTCTTGAAGCATGTTAGTTCCATCCAAAAAACCATGAGTTAACTTTCATTTTCGTCCCTGTGGTTTGGCCAAGTATTTGATTCAACCTTTGTTTTTTGGACACAACTAACATGTTTCAAGAATGTCATAACTTTGAAATTTGGTCTGAACTGACATAATTTGACAAACTAAAGGGACGAAAATGACAGTTAACTCTAAAAAATAAATGCGTAAGACACATTAACCCGTTGGGTTGAACTGGATCCATTTAGTTCAACGGGTTTGCAGATTCTACTTAAAACTTACCTAAACCCGTTTAAACTAAACCCAAACCCTTAGTTACTTTCGTTTAACACCCCGCGTCTGATTAAAAAAAACACAAAAAGAAAAAGCAGACAAACTGAACCGTACCTTTTTCCAGTGGCTTTATCGTACAATCCAGCATTAGGCTTAAACAAACAGTAACTCTCATTCCCCGGCGTGTACGCGTAATACGTATACGGATTAACCATAAACGCGGACTTGGTCTCTCGGTGAAACCGAAGAATCGGGGCAAGATTCCCGACATCCCATCCGGGCCGAAACAAGGCTTTACTAGGCGGATTAGACTTCAAAAGAATACTCAACGAATGAGGGGTAGAAACTTTAACATCTTTAATACCCGCTTTAACGAGTGCTGAATGTAGCACTCGCATGGCGGGCACGAGGTGGTCCACTATGCTCTGTGGGCCCCAGTGGAGCACCTCTGTCCCGACACATATGTAATGTATCTTAGTGGCGGGATAAAAAGGCTTAATGTTGGAATTGACCCATCTACGGGCGTTCCAAGGGTCCGTTAGGGACGGGATGTCTCCGTTAGGGATGGTAACGGAGACCAGGATCCCCGTGCCTGCAAAAGCTTGTATAACTTCTGGGTTGACGTCGAAGATTCTAACGCGGTCGATTATGGTGTTCGTTTTGAGGAACTGTGCGACGGTGGCTGGTGGCGGGAGGTTGTCGGCTAGAGTGCCGTAGTTGACGCCGATGGAGGTTACAGCGGGTACGAGGAGGAGGAGAAGGAGGAGGAGGTGGGTTAAGGTTGTCATTGTTGTTGCAAGTGGAATTGGGAGTTTTGGAGGGATTTATTTGGGGTTTGAAAATTCTTTTTGGCTGGTTGGAGATTGCTTTAAATGAAAAGAGAGGAATGTGTGAGGTGGATGTGGGTTTTCTCAAAGTAAGGAATCAAAAGGGGATTCAATTTCACAAAATGTTATTACTTTTAGTGTTTGAAATAAAGAATAAAAAAAACAAGCATGGTCTACAAGTTACATTTAAGAGGTGCACAACTAAACCGGTTTGAGAATCTGAACCGAAAATGAAACCGGTTTGTATTTATAAGAATCGGTTTGTAACTGATACAATTCGTAGGTTTTTAACCGGTTTATACTTCTTTTATATGAATCTGGTTAAACCTAAACCGAACTGATATAAAATTCTAGTTAATAAACCAATAAAACCTGAACATGTCTGAAATCGAATTCGATTTTGAATTTTCGTTGACCATCTTAAACCGGTTTGAATATGGACCAGTATAGGATTTGAACCCGATTTTTACATCTATCTCTAAATTTAATAACCGATATAGCAAGCTATCACTCAAACATTTAAAACTCACATTATTTCTTTTAACTTTTATGCATCAAAGTTATAAATGAATCATACAGGCCAAAAGTGATTTGTTAAAGTTAACACCAAACGTACTCCTGAATCTGCATATATCACTTAACGGTATTAAAACAATCAAATTTGTTATATGTTTGACTGGTGATATTTTAATTTTCTCTTTTAGCTATTTGATCAAAATAATCGTTCATTGTGTTCCAAACCGTATATCGTACCATCATACATTCCACAAAAAGATTATTATTTTTTTCAAAAGCAGATCAATTTTTTTTTATAGAAATTAGAACAACAATAACATTCCACACGAAAAGGTCAATTACAAAGCAATGGCAGGTAGTCGGGCAACAAGTTGCGCCGCCACCCCTTTTTGGATAGAAAAACCAATTCTACTAAATACAAAGCAATTATACTTCATATTGGACTGGCCCGAACTATGGCTTTTCTCTGGTCTTCTGGGCGATTTTGGCGACTTCTCTAGAAACCCTAGTTCTTGATTTTCTTCCTTAATTTCAATCGATCTGGGTTAGGTATTGGGGTGTTGTCGATCCTTCTGAGTAAGGTTCTAGACTTCAATCCTGGTTTCTAATCTTTGAAGTTGATATTAGGGTTTCGTTTCGTTTCTTTTATTTCTAGGGTTTTTGTCGTTCTTAATCGTTGGGGATTTAGCCTCTCTTCTGTTTGATTCGTATTGCATGCTTGTTCAATCTGGTTATAGTTTACATTCTTATGCATGGAGAATAATCGTGATAGGAGTTCGGAGGATCTTGGGTTTCAATCTTTTTCGGAAAGGATGCATGAGGATGTATTCATTACGTCTAGGGGTTCAATGAATGTCCACGATATGCGTCAAAAGCCGTCTTTGCTAAGCAAGCCGCTGCGGATAGATGGGAATCCGTTAGTGCCTCGTCGAGGCGTTGTGCAGAACGAACCTAAGGTCATCAATATTATTGATGAGTTGCAGAAAATCACGGTTCCAGTCCAGCCGGTAACGAGTTTCTCTAATAGTCAAGATAATCAGCATGGGCAGCCGTCAGAACCAGTTTCATATGCGGAGAAACTTCAGTCTTCTGTTCAAAACAAGAGAGAAGTCAACTTTAGGCTTATGAAGCCTTTAGAATCGAGATAAGACGCTGATTTAGTTATTCCGAAAGAGGTGGTTCAGCAGGTACAAGATAAATTTGAAAATGTACTTTATGGTTATTTTTTAGGAACCCGTTTACCGTTTCCTGTAGTAGAATACTATGCAAAGAATGTTTGGGCAAAGTTTGTGTGTCTGAAGGGGTATGGTCCCAGATCTCGCGTCAGCATGGACCGCGAGTGACCATTACCCTTATCAAAACCCCCACTAACTAACAACCTACTTGTGCCCATGCGGGAACGCGTCGACACAAGGGTTGAATCCAATCTATCTAGTAACAAAGAAGGACTTACATGGAACATGAGAACGGTAGAGTGATGCGACATAGCATCACATCTGGTGTATGAAAACGGAAGTATTCACAGCGATGCGGCATCGCACCGCATCCAGTGAACACTTCTATCAATACAGGAAAGCCTTACCTTAGGCATAGAAGAAGATGAACGTAGCGGTACGGCTGACACCGCACCATACGGACATTTTCGTCACGACAAGGGATGCAGGCAAGACGACGATGCGGCTAGCACCGCATCTCGCGTATTCCTTGATCACAAGTAGGAGACGCGGTAACTTCAGATGTTACCGCACGTAGCGATGCGGCTTGCACCGCATCCTATGTACTCAAGCAAGTGGTACTGACACCACAGTGCAAGTGGCACCAATGGCAGTTACCTGTCAGAGCTACGTAAGCAATGGACTGACGTGGCGTAACCTCCATAACCGACGAGCCTGACACACCTGAAAGGGTGCAGCACGTCGTCAGTCCATCCATCATCATCCTCCTTCACTCCTCGGCTATAAATACCAACCCCAAACCAGGTTTGAGGTATCTTCTCACAACTGTCTCACTACTACTACTATCTTACTTTGCTTCCCAAGCAAACTACTGATTCTCACGCCGGAGAGTGGTAACAAGGAGCACCCCCCACACCATCCTCCTTGTTACGAGTCACGGCTTGTTTCCTTGTGCAGGAGATCAACCACCGGTGATCCAGCCAGCGATCCTCGAGAGGAAGGGATTAACCCTTCTTGACGAGACCAGTGTGTTAACCCTGCCCGGTTAACCTTTGTTTCATCATTGGCGCCCACCGCTACTCTTAGCATTTTCTAAACCATCCCTTTTTCCTCTCTCACGATCATGACTGATCACCAAAACAACACTGCGGATAACCAAAATCATCCAATCCCAAACCCGGTAGGGGTCAATGCCTCGACCTCCTAACCCAGACACATTGGCACGTCCACACAAAGGAGCCCCTCCTTTATGTTCGGACATGACTTATCACAGTTCCCATCTGTGATCCCACCAGGCATGACCGTTCATGCCTGGTACGAGCAGCAGGCAGCCACGCTGACTGCAGCATACAACCGCGCTTGTACTGAAGCGAATATACGAGCTGGGCTTCCCCCAGCACCGCACACCCCTGTTGAGCGTATTTTACAATACGACGGCAGGATACATTCACGCCCGGCTTCAAGAAGCCGACGTGAAGAACGGGGATCGTCTTACTGTTCGGTCCACACCCTCAACGAGGATGATTCCTCATACGGGTCCCACACCAGAGGACCGGTACATACCCGCCTTGGCCCCCATGGCGAGGACAGGAGGCGATCAACCTCCAGACGCGGCCCAGGCATTCAGAGCCGATTGGGCCCACAACCATACACCGAAGGGTACGGTCATACCGACCTTGACGACCACAGCTACCGCGGTGATTCACATGACACCAGTAGCAGACCGGGAGGACGCAACTATGTTCCTCCCAGTCATCCCCGCAACACATACCTTAGGGCGGCAAAGCGCCCTGCGAACGAACCATACAGGCCAAAGGCAGCGGCCGAAAATTCCAAGTTCGGCACGCGGATTGCCAACGCCCATGTCACCACGACAAAGTTCCCATTCAACGTTGGGAAATACAGTGGTTCGACCGACCCGGACGACCACATGAACGTCTTCATGGGCGCGGGCATCAACGGCCAGTGGGACGAACCCACTTGGTGTATTTTTTTCCCCCAGACCCTTACGGGCCTGGCCAGGGCATGGTTCGATTCTTTGCCAGTGGGATCACTGGATTCATTCGAGGACTTGCGTACCAAGTTCCTCGCACATTTTTGCCAGCAGCGACGCCACGAACGAGATTCGTGTGACGTCATGAACATCTGGCGAAGGAACGACGAATCGCTCGAAGCATTCGTCGTCCGATATAATAAAGAGTGCCTGGAGATAGGTGACGTGGCAGACCAGATGGCACGAAACCACTTCATCCGGGCCGTCAAAGACAGAGAGATGATCATGACCATCTCTGGCAAGGAGGGCTTGCCCAAAAAATGGGAAGACGTCATGACTGCGGTCAAGAAATACGCCCAGACACAGCGGTCACTCGAACCGCATGTGACAAAGGCAAAACCCCAAGCCGAAACATCCCAACAAGGGTCCAAGCGTAACAATAAACGCAACCGGGACGTTGGAAATCGCGATATTTCCAAACCATACTTCCCGCAAACCAACACGTTCGACCCAAAGAACTACAACCCCGCCCGAGACAGTCGGGCGTCAAAAAAAGAATCTCGGGACCGCAACTGGACCGAGATCACCATGTCGCCAACTGAGGTCCTCCTTGCGGACCCACAGTTCTTGCGACCGGCCCAACCAATGAAGTCCAAGAAAAATCAGGACCTCACACTCTACTATGAGTACCACAAGGACTCGGGCCACACCACCAACAGCTGCATCAGTCTCCGACTGGAGATTGAGCGCGCCTTAAAGGAGGGGAAACTGCAACATCTTTTGCCAGGTGGGCAAAAACCCACCAAGCGCATTACCCCTCATGGCGAAGGTACCTCCTCCGGGAAGAGAACCATGCACGTGGCTTCCACCCACATGATCCACGGAGGCAAGGGCAGGCCGCGAAAAGCGGCAAGAAGGCCGGAATGTGACTGGAAGGACGAGCAAGTCGTCTTTCCAAAAGTCCGAGGCGGACCGCGCGATAGGCGCGCCGTCGTCATTTCAGGCCAACTGGCACACTACTGCACCGAGCGTCTATTCATCGACCCGGGCAGTACATCTGATATAATCTACGAACAATGCTTCAACCAGTTCGACCAGGAGGACAAAGATCGGTTGCAAGCAGTAGATTACCCGTTAACCGGGTTCGCAGGGGAAACGGTCTTTCCCCTAGGCCAGATTACTTTCCCTGTGCGTCTTTCCAGCGGAAACCGCACAAGGACAGAAGAGGTAAACTTCATGGTTTTACCTCACACCTCCAGATATGACGTACTCTTCGGGAGAGAATCCCAAGGAGATTTCAATATGATTACGTCGATCCCCCACTCTGCGGTTGGTTTCCCAACCGAATTGGGGGTCGCGATAATCTATGCCCGCAGGGACGTCATGATGTCGGGCGAAGTACGTCCGACCAAGGTCGCAAGGCCCACCCCCAACGACCAGCCAGAAAAATGGGTTCTCAACGCGAGATACCCAGAACAAAAGGTCACATTGGGTCACGCCTTGTCCCCGACCACCAAAGCGCAACTGAAGCAGCTCCTCTTCAGGAACCAAGACATCTTCGCGTGGACACCCGCAGACATGACCGGGGTCCCACGTGATATTGCGCAACATCACTTGAATACCATGCCAGGTATCAAGCCAGTGATCCAAGGCCAACGCCACCTTGGGTCAGCTAAAAATCAGGCGATGCAAGAGCAGATCGAAGAACTGCTCTCCGCAGGCATCCTGCGGGAAGTCAAATACCAGACTTGGTTGTCCAACCCAGTCATGGTAGAAAAACCGTCCGGGGGCTGGCGCATGTGCGTCGATTACAAAGACCTTAACAAAGCCTGCCCCAAGGATTGTTACGCGCTTCCAGAAATCGACGAAAAGGTCGATAATCTCGCACCATTCAGGTGGAAGTGTTTCCTCGATTGCTACAAAGGATACCATCAAGTACAAATGGCAATCGAGGATGAAGACAAAACGGCATTCCGGACTCCCACCGGAAATTACTGCTATACAAAAATGCCGTTTGGGTTGCGCAACGCGGGCTCAACCTACCAAAAGTTGATGAACGACACTTTCCGCGGCCAAATAAGCAAAAGTGTCGAAATCTACATGGACGACCCGGTCGTCATGTGCATGGAAGAAGATACCATGCTCACAGATATTGAAAGAACATTCCAAACTCTGCGAAGCGTTAACATAAAGCTCAATCCAGGGAAATGCTCGTTTGGAATGGAAGAAGGTAAATTCCTTGGGTTCATCGTGACTAAAGATGGATTCAAGGTAAACCCGGAAAAAGTCCAGGCGATTGAGCGCATGCCATCGCCTTCATCGATGAAGGATATGCAACGGCTAGCCGGCAGGCTAGCGGCACTCAACAGATTCTTAGCCAACCACGCAGCTAAGTCTTATCCGTTCATCAAGACCCTGCGGAGCTGTTCAAAGAAAGAACAATTCCAGTGGACCGCAGAGGCTGAACAGGCCTTCCGGGAAATGAAGGAGTGTTTGATACAACTCCCAACTTTAACCGCGCCACGCAAGGATGAGCCGCTCATACTATACCTATCCGCCGCAGACAACGCGGTGGGTGCGGTACTAATTGTGGAGCGAAAGGGGGTTCAAACACCCATCTACTACATCAGCAAGATGCTCAACGACCCAGAGACGAGATACTCGATAATGGAGAAATTGGTGCTAGCATTAGTACACGCTTCAAGACGGTTGCGACGCTACTTCGTAAACCACGTCATCACAGTGCTAACCAATTACAGGATCGGCCCGATCCTCTCCAAACCCGACATCTCTGGGAGATTAGCGAAATGGGCCATCGAGCTGGGCGTGCACACGATACATTATAAACCGCGCCCCGCGATTAAAGGCCAAATCTTAGCTGATTTCGCCGCCGAAGTACCGGTGAATCGCATCCAAGAATGCGAAGAAGCACAAACTCCCGCACCAACGCCACCCTCCTCAGAGACATGGGCACTCTTCACCGATGGTGCCTCCAACGATGAAGGGGCGGGTGCAGGTCTGCGACTCGTCAGCCCTGACGGCCAAGAACTTACATATGCAATCCGCCTCGAATTCAAAAGCACAAACAACGAGGCAGAATATGAGGCTCTGTTAGCGGGGCTACGTTTAGCAGTCAAAATCGGCGTGCAACATCTGGAAGCCCACGTCGATTCTTTGTTAGTTGCAGGCCAAGTACGCGGCGACTATGCCGCAAAGGGGGATATCATGATCCTCTACCTCGAGCAAGTCCTGCAACTAAAATCCAAATTCGCTTCGTTCAATATTCGCCATATTAATCGAAGCGAAAACAAGTCCGCAGATGCACTATCAAAACTTGCATCTACCAGCTTCCAACACTTGGCAAAGGAGATACGCATCGAAATCCTGCAAAATCCTTCGGTACCCCTGCGCCAAGTCAACGTCATTCAATACGGTTCAACATCATGGATGACACCTATTATCGCATATCTACAATCAGGTGTGACTCCCGAAAGCAAATCAGAAGCACGCAAACTACAATACAAAGCGTGCCATTATCAAATGGGAGACGGTATCTTATACCGCAAATCATACCTCGGGCCACTACTACGATGCGTCAACCCCCAGGATGCCACATACCTCATTCGAGAGATACACGAGGGCATATGTGGCATACACGCTGGACCACGCATGGTAGTGGCCAAAATCATGAATGCCGGGTATTACTGGCCCGGCATGCACCTGGACGCCGTCAAAGAGTTGCGCAAGTGCATTGACTGTCAGCGTCATGCTCCAAAAACCTTGCGGCCAAAAAACAACTTAGTCCCCGTCACAACCGCATGGCCCTTTCAGAAATGGGCAATTGACGTTGTGGGACCTTTCCCTGACGCTCCAGGTGTGGTTAAATTTATCATAGTGGCGGTTGATTACTTCACCAAATGGGTAGAAGCAAAACCACTCGCCTCAACCACTGCTATGATAACAAGAAAGTTCATTTGGGAACACATCATCTGCCGTTTCGGATTACCAATGTGCATTGTCACCGATAACGGCACCAACTTCGCTGCCGACGAATTTCAAAAATGGCTAGAAGAACTACATATTGAGCACATATTCTCATCAGTCGCACACCCGCAAGGGAACGGCCAAGTCGAGAGTATCAATAAAAGCCTAGTCGAAGGGATCAAGGCACGGTTGGGAACGGCCAGGCGTGGCTGGGTCGATGAACTCCCAAGTATCTTATGGGCTCACCGCACAAGCCCAAAAACAAGCAATGGGGAAACACCCTTCAGCCTAGTCTACGGTTCAGAAGCGGTGATCCCCGCAGAAGTAGGTCTCCCCTCTCCGAGAATGTTGGCTATTGAAAAACTAGACAACAACATGGAACGCAGGATCGATTTGGACCTCTTGGAAGAAAGGCGCGAAAACGCTGCCATCAACGAGGCCAAATATAAATCCAAACTTGAAAAGTACTACAACGCGCGCGTCCGCGTTTGTACTTTCAACCCAGGAGACTACGTCCTACGCGACAATGAGGCATCTAATGCCGAGCGCCCAGGCAAACTCGCCCCCAAGTGGGAAGGACCCTACCTCATCAAAGAGGTCTTAGGGAAAGGCGCGTACAGATTGCAAACACTAGAAGGCGAACCTATCGCACGCATATGGAATGCACAACAGCTTCGACGCTGTTATATGTAAGCCATGTTCTTACATTTCTCTATGTAACCTATCGGGCCGCAGGCCATTTGCAAATAAATAAATACGCAATTTTATACATTATTGTTTGTTATTACTATTACAAATGCGTGTTCCACTTTGCGGTATCCCAAAAACAGATTGGCAAAATCTTCATTCGAGATACCCATACAAAGTGGTAACCACACACAAATATTGTAATAGGCCAGCAAAAGGCAAAAAGACTTGCATGTTCATCCGGCCGGATAAACAAGTTTTGTCACACACTTGACACAATTCCTGAGCCCAGAAAGGCAAACAATGGAATTGACGCGGACTCATACGACAAAGGTATGGAGTACACTTGACCCCATTCACAAATGGGTAGAGTTCCGGTAATATAAGCTTTTACAAAGCTTAAGCAATTCTAAAACCCTCACACGGTAAATAACAGAATTGATGCATACTCATACAACAAAAGTATGGAGTATACTTGACCCCGTTCATAAATGGGTAAAGTTACGCATACATACGTTCAGACATGCAAGAATTAAAAACACTTGTACAAACTGAACAAAGAAACTTTATATTCAAAAAATTCAAGTATCCACATGATGCTTAATGAATTTACATAAAGTTCCTATTCTATACAAGAGGAATACAAAAAGGAGGCACACTCGCCAACCTAAACCCTACTTTGTACCGCTGGTCCCCGCATCTCCTCCGGCACCACCAGCGGGTTCTTCCTCTTCCACATCCGGATAAAGCATCCGCAAGCGGTCAACATAGTCCGCAACCTCCAAACAATCGTCCAGCTCCCCTACACAGGCAAGGGGCGTGTCATAAAAGGAGGCTACGGCCGCTTTCAGACGACCTTCGGTATCCACATCACGGAACCCGGATGCCTGATCAGTATAACCGCCTGCGGATAATACATTGATATGCCCAATGCAACGGTTGTAACCAGCCTTGAAGCCAGCATCGCGCGCACGTTCCTTAACCAGGTCCAAACCAGATGCGGTCTCAGGGGCATTCATTATAGCCTCAACAATCTGCAATAAAGGGATCATAAGTCTTGGATACTAACCCAAGCAAATGCAAAAACAACGGATACTTACACGCGCGATGCCGTGAGTCCGCAACCACTCACGGTCAGCTTCCAGCTGGTTAAAAGAGGACACCAAGGCATCCTTGGCCTCAGCAGCAGCGTCAGCCTGCTTCTCCGCGGCAGACACGCGGGCAGTAAGGTCCGTAACCGCGACCTCCCGGGCCTGAACATCAGCCTGTCAAAAAATAGTAAACAGTTTACACGATAAACATTTACGAAACACGAAAGGAAATATACAACAGAGGTAAAGAAACATACCTGCAGGCTGGCAACAACTTGGTCCAAACGAATGCGCTCCGCATTCGCCTCTTCAAGAGCCTTAGAAGCACGGCTCTCCTTCTCTGCGGCCTCTTCAAGGGCCTTTGAGGCACGAGCCCCGGCTTCTTTGGCCTCTCCAAGCGCCTTCAGGGCGTCGGCCTTCGCCTGCAGCGCTTTAACAGAAATGGCCTCAGCCGCAGCCTTCTCCTGGCTCAAGGTAGCATTCGCTGCCTTGGCATTTGTCAGCTCCTGCCGAGCATGAAACAGAATGTCATTCTGCTTAGCCTACGATGCATTCCACTTCTTGCGCTCATTGGACATTTTTTCATTCCAACTCTTGCGCTCATCAGCAAGAAGTTTAGCAAGGGTACGCACCTGTTTCAGCTGGGCAGCGGCAGCCCATTCAGAAGTCTGTTTCTGCTGCTCAAAAGCAGCCTTGTCCTTCTCGAGCTGCTCCGCACCCGCACGAGCAGCCTCAACCAACTTCTCCGCCTCGGCCCGCATGCGAGCAGTTTCTTCCTCGCGGCGGCCCAGCACCTTATAATCTTCCAAAATGGCATTTGCCACAATGGAAGTCCCTACCAGCATTGATGAAAGCTGGTTAATACGCAGCTCTCAGGGCGCGGCACGGGCACGCTCGACTTCAAAAGGGGTGCCCAGACCACCCAAAATCTCCCTACATGCCGCAGGGTCATTGGAAATATCATCCCCCTGCATAACAGTCCAGGGGGGTCGGTGATACACCATACTGCGACCCGGGGAGTATGTGCGGTAGTAATACTCCAATTCAGACTCCCCAGGCTGAATTGGAGGCCCGTCATAACCCGCACCACCAGCAGACGAGCCGCTACCTTTCTCCCCAGCAGGAGACTTCTGCGGCTCAGCATCCTGCTGCCGCACCTCAGCATCAGACTTCTGCTTACCGGCATCTGAAAACCTCAAGTTCAATCCATCACCCTCATCAGGAGAGATCAGATTGTCCGAGGAGTCCACAGTGTCAAAAATCCGGTCAGCAGTCGTCTCCACCGTCTTCTCCAAGGGGGGATCGCGAACCGGCCCAACAAAAGGGGCCGTAGGCTCCTTGGGCGCGACCGTCTCCTTCGATACACCCGCACCCGCAACAGCGGTATGCGGAGGAGACGCAGGGATGTCGAAAAAAGAATACCCCGCATCTCGGGATTCTGCAATACAAAGAGTATTTAATGAGTATTTCCCACCCATTGTACATACAAAACAAGGAAAAGGGATATACTTACCAGCAGCAACGGCAGGTTTCTTCTGCGCCGGAGCAACTCTCCTGGTCTGCAGTCTCCGCCGTTTCGGTTCTCCACCACCAGCAGCTTTCTGCTCTGGCCCCCTTTTCTCTCCAACAACGGGGGGAACCACAGCAGTTCCACCCGCAGCCGCACCACTACCTATAACACCCAAACCCTCAAGGGTGTCAGATACTACGACGTAATCGGTATATCCCCGAGAACAAGATTGATAGGTACCTGCGGCTTCAAAAACTGAAGAAGGGGCAGCTGAGCCTTCAACACTCCCCTTGCCACGACCCCGCACGGTTTTCTTCTCCACAGTCTTTTTGGGGACGCGTTTCTCAAACTTCCCCAAATCCGCAAGGACACCTGGATTAACACAATCAACAGAACCAGTCAAAAAGATAAACTGAAAAAACTAATGCCACGTAAGACGTACCTCTTGCGTCTCCCGGAACCGGGGCATCCAGCACCGCTTTCGACGGCACGCGGAAGTTCTTCAGAATTTCAAGGTTGAAACCTTTCTTCAGCTCAACCGCAATCAGTTCAACCTGGCCCTTGAAATCGGGCTCAAACATCCTCCACAAGCCAACCGCATCCGCTGATACATGCATGCAGGTTATTACAAAGGCTTAGGAAATAAGGAAAATAACAAAGGGTAACGAGCTTACCACCACCCTGTTCCCGCAACACGGGCCTTTCCTTCCTATCCGGTCTGGAGAGCATCATCCGCAATATCCACAGTTGATCATTATCCAACTTCTTGAGTTCAATAGGCCGCAGCCTAGAGAACCAGTCCACGGTCTTTGCGGAAGCAACAGGAATATCTTCATCAGAAACGCCAACGTTGACATTTCTGAAAGACATGCTAGCATAGACCGCACAGGCTTTCACGTAGAAGAACCTCTTCTTCCAGCCTGTCACACCCTTAGGGGGTGTCATCAACTTCAGACTCCCATGCCTTTGAGTAAACGAGAAAAAACCGGTGTTCACCGTCAACTGGTAGAACCGCCGGAAATTCTCCACTGTAATGGGCAGGCCATGGGCACGGAATGTGTACTCAAAATTCCGAATTCGGAACATTCCGAAAGGACTAAGTTGGGAGATATGGAGGTGATAATACTCCAATACCTCCGCCACAAACACCGTCACCGGCAACCTAAGGTTGCCGTCGTTGAAAAAATCCGCCCACAAGGTTATATAACCGGCCGGAGCATCGGCACCGGTGTCCCCCACTTGTGGGTAAGTAGCATTCCAGTCTTTGGCCATCTGCACAGTGGCCATCAGGGTTTTAAAACCACCCTTTGACCACTTCAACACCGGTAACCCACCACCGGGAACGTCAACGTCATCATCTTCGTCTTCATCAGCCGATACTACCGGTTGTTCAGGGTTTTCACCCTCCACATTGTGTGGATTAGATGGTTCAGCCATCAAGAATATCAAAGAAACAGAAGATGGTGAACAGAAAAACCAAAACCCTCACTGGAACTTCAAGGAATTTCGTCGGAGAAGACAAAGAACAAGTTTCTCTCACCGGCAAATTTTTTGAAAATTTCAAACAAGTGAGGGGAAACCACGAACGGTTTCCCCTTATATACCCATCGCAATTAATGCGGAGGGAGAAATCAAATGATCACGTTCAAAAAGGGCAAATCGTATGACACCACGTGTCGAGCGCCGTTTCCGCTGACGGTTATCACGCGCGCGTGGCCACCCACGCGCCTGACACAAGAGACGTTTACACTCTTCGCTACAGTGCATTTAATGCCTCGGGCAGTGCAAACGTCCTTTCATTTCAGCACATGCCAGGAAGATCTCACCAACTTCCACCAACTCACACGTGCGTCCAGCCACGTATGCAACAAAAAGCGACTACATTATCCAATTATAAGCGGCATGCGGTTTCTCTGGTATACCGCACCATAACCCATACCGCATGTCGTTTTTTAACATACCCCTAAAAATAGGTAAAAATATATATCTCTACACTATAAGGGGGTATAATACCTATCCGCACTACCCACGAGCACACGTGGAATATGCGGACAGGTCACACACGAGCCCGTTCAGGTGTGTCAGATGCTCAGAACCAGCGCTGGCCGTTGGACTGAACCGCATCTCAGACACAGGGGAACCGTATTGCCTTCATTCTCTTCAAGCTTCAAATCCCTCCTGTCCGGTTCACAACCGCAGAGGGTACATGAACACCTTCTTTAACAAAAGGAAGGAAGGGAATGCACGCGAACGCACATCAGCAACCCTGTCTCCTGAACCTTCAAGAGCTACATCCGAGCCACACCCGCTTTGAGCAAATGTGGTAATGCAAAACCACAGACACTCACGAGGAGCTACGGACATAACCATAGCTTCCGCAGAGTGGTTGCTACGGAAGAGCCAAGCTCACTCCACATCACCGAACAATGCTACTGCAAAGCAAACTCGGTATTGGAGCGGGAAGGTAAGTGGCTCCAAAACGAACGCAGAACAGCGCTCTAAATAAACCCTCGTCGAACAACAAGCGTCCGAACAGCGGTAACAAGTCTGCTTATGACTTTGTTAGCCCGACTATGGGCGGCATAGAATAAACAATGGTGGGCATACCCTTGCCTATGACCATGTTTATTTGCCCATAGTACGAATATACATTGTTCGACCAAACATGGCCAACAATGACGCAACGAGGTAACCGCAAAGAACGTGCGGTTACTAGAGAGCTATGACGATAAACACGAAAACCCAACAAAAAAGGGATCGTCGTCTCATAACTCGATGCTGAACATAGAGCTTGAGCAAAGCACTTGCAAGCATCAACAACTTTTGATCCCAGTCTCAAAGATTGGTCCTGATGAAACAATGGTTAACCGGGCAGGATTAACACACTGGTCTCGTCAAGAAGGGTTAATCCCTTCCTCTCGAGGATCGCTGGCTGGATCACCGGTGGTTGATCTCCTGCACAAGGAAACAAGCCGTGACTCGTAACAAGGAGGATGGGGTGGGGGGTGCTCCTTGTTACCACTCTCCGGCGTGAGAATCAGTAGTTTGCTTGGGAAGCAAAGTAAGATAGTAGTTGTAGTGAGACAGTTGTGAGAAGATACCTCAAACCTGGTTTGGGGTTGGTATTTATAGCCGAGGAGTGAAGGAGGATGATGATGGATGGACTGACGACGTGTTGCACCCTTTCAGGTGTGTCAGGCTCGTCGGTTATGGAGGTTACGCCACGTCAGTCCATTGCTTACGTAGCTCTGACAGGTAACTGCCATTGGTGCCACTTGCACTGTGGTGTCAGTACCACTTGCTTGAGTACATAGGATGCGGTGCAAGCCGCATCGCTACGTGCGGTAACATCTGAAGTTACCGCGTCTCCTACTTGTGATCAAGGAATACGCGAGATGCGGTGCTAGCCGCATCGTCGTCTTGCCTGCATCCCTTGTCGTGACGAAAATGTCCGTATGGTGCGGTGTCAGCCGTACCGCTACGTTCATCTTCTTCTATGCCTAAGGTAAGGCTTTCCTGTATTGATAGAAGTGTTCACTGGATGCGGTGCGATGCCGCATCGCTGTGAATACTTCCGTTTTCATACACCGGATGTGATGCTATGTCGCATCACTCTACCGTTCTCATGTTCCATGTAAGTCCTTCTTTGTTACTAGATAGATTGGATTCAACCCTTGTGTCGACGCGTTCCCGCATGGGCACAAGTAGGTTGTTAGTTAGTGGGGGTTTTGATAAGGCTAATGGTCACTCGCGGTCCATGCTGACGCGAGATCTGGGACCATACCCCTTCAAGTCCCCCCAGTCTAGTGTTGCTGCCACATACAAGGTGTATGTGGGAGGAGTACTGGACTATGGTGTTTGGAAGGTAGTTTGGAGTCTGGAGAAGATCCTAGACCATGTGTGGTCTTTTCTGTATGTAAATGAAGCTGGAGGTCCGGAAGGGTCATCTGACGCCTCTTCCGTATCGGTGAAGGGATCTCGTCTGATGCGAGATTCTCACCCGATTTATGTCACCAGGTGGCCTGCCACCTGTTGTTGTGCCGAAGGTCTCTTGGAGACCTTGTTAGTAATGCTGCACAAACTTCGAACCAACCTCTGAGGTGGTGGTTCGAAGGTATGTGGAGGTTTCCCATCCTTTAAAGGTGGTCTTTTCTTCATACCAATTGTTGAATTGGTGCATGAAGAAGAAAAGAAACTTTTGGACCAATCTTTGAGACTGGGATCAAAAGTTGTTGATGCTTGCAAGTGCTTTGCTCAAGCTCTATGTTCAGCATCGAGTTATGAGACGACGATCCCTTTTTTGTTGGGTTTTCGTGTTTATCGTCATAGCTCTCTAGTAACCGCACGTTCTTTGCGGTTACCTCGTTGCATCATTGTTGGCCATGTTTGGTCGAACAATGTATATTCGTACTATGGGCAAATAAACATGGTCATAGGCAAGGGTATGCCCACCATTGTTTATTCTATGCCGCCCATAGTCGGGCTAACAAAGTCATAAGCAGACTTGTTACCGCTGTTCGGACGCTTGTTGTTCGACGAGGGTTTATTTAGAGCGCTGTTCTGCGTTCGTTTTGGAGCCACTTACCTTCCCGTTCCAATACCGAGTTTGCTTTGCAGTAGCATTGTTCGGTGATGTGGAGTGAGCTTGGCTCTTCCGTAGCAACCACTCTGCGGAAGCTATGGTTATGTCCGTAGCTCCTCGTGAGTGTCTGTGGTTTTGCATTACCACATTTGCTCAAAGCGGGTGTGGCTCGGATGTAGCTCTTGAAGGTTCAGGAGACAGGGTTGCTGATGTGCGTTCGCGTGCATTCCCTTCCTTCCTTTTGTTAAAGAAGGTGTTCATGTACCCTCTGCGGTTGTGAACCGGACAGGAGGGATTTGAAGCTTGAAGAGAATGAAGGCAATACGGTTCCCCTGTGTCTGAGATGCGGTTCAGTCCAACGGCCAGCGCTGGTTCTGAGCATCTGACACACCTGAACGGGCTCGTGTGTGACCTGTCCGCATATTCCACGTGTGCTCGTGGGTAGTGCGGATAGGTATTATACCCCCTTATAGTGTAGAGATATATATTTTTACCTATTTTTAGGGGTATGTTAAAAAACGACATGCGGTATGGGTTATGGTGCGGTATACCAGAGAAACCGCATGCCGCTTATAATTGGATAATGTAGTCGCTTTTTGTTGCATACGTGGCTGGACGCACGTGTGAGTTGGTGGAAGTTGGTGAGATCTTCCTGGCATGTGCTGAAATGAAAGGACGTTTGCACTGCCCGAGGCATTAAATGCACTGTAGCGAAGAGTGTAAACGTCTCTTGTGTTAGGCGCGTGGGTGGCCACGCGCGCGTGATAACCGTCAGCGGAAACGGCGCTCGACACGTGGTGTCATACGATTTGCCCTTTTTGAACGTGATCATTTGATTTCTCCCTCCGCATTAATTGCGATGGGTATATAAGGGGAAACCGTTCGTGGTTTCCCCTCACTTGTTTGAAATTTTCAAAAATTTGCCGGTGAGAGAAACTTGTTCTTTGTCTTCTCCGACGAAATTCCTTGAAGTTCCAGTGAGGGTTTTGGTTTTTCTGTTCATCATCTTCTGTTTCTTTGATATTCTTGATGGCTGAACCATCTAATCCACACAATGTGGAGGGTGAAAACCCTGAACAACCGGTAGTGGTTGAAGAAGAAGAGGAGGGGGCTGCCGGTGGTGGATTACCGGCGTTAAAGTGGACCAGAAAAACCTTTGATCGTCTTATGCTTGACGTCCAAATGCCCCCTAAGTATGGGGCTCAGTATCCATCGGAGGGTGATACTGGTGCTGACGCTCCGGCTGGTTATGTGACCATGTGGGCCGACTTTTTTGGTGACTGTAATCTCCGGTTACCGTTGACGGTGTTCGTTGTGGATGTCTTGGAGTGGTACAAGGTCCACATTTCTCAAATGAGTCCGTTTGGTATGATTCGGATTCGTAATTTTGAGTTCACCTTCCGTGCTCTTGGTATAGAGCCTACCGTCGGAGATTTCCGACGGTTTTATCAGATGACTGTGTCATTGGGTTTCTTTTCTTTCCGTCAACGAGACGGTAGCCCCAAGCTGATGACTCCTCCCAAGGGGATGACGATGTGGAAAAAGAAATTCTTCTATGTCAAGGCTGCTGCCATTGTTGCAGACATGACGTTTCGAACGTGACCGAGACGATCATAGGGGAGACCATTGCGATGCCCAGTTTGAAATCAGTGCAGTGGTTTCCGCAGCTTCAGACTATTGAGTCTGTGAAGCTGACCAACACGCAACTGTGGTTGTTGCGTATGATGTTGACAAGGAGGAACAAAAACTCGAGGCCCGTGGTGCGGGAGAAAAGCGGTGGTACGTACTTTTCATGTGTTTGAGTTCCCTATTCTTTTTTGCGGTACTGACTTTATGTTTGTTATCAGAGGATGCTCCCGCATGGAGGATGTTTGCCCCGGATTTTCTTGGTACGGTTGAGACCGTAGTTTGTGCGGATGGTGAGGAGGATCATAATGCTATCATCCGTAGTAACTTCCGGGTGCCTACTGAGGCCGCACTGGCAGTTGAGTTGCCGCCAGGCAAAGGTATAATTTGCAAGGTTTTTCACTTGTGATGATAATGTTGGTTTATTGATTCACCCTTTGGATTGATTTTATGCAGGTGATCTTGGGGCCTTAGGGGACCCCGATGCGAAAGGTGTGCCAAAGAGGCAAATTGTGAAAGGCGTGCGCTTTCGCCAAAAGAAGATAAAGGAGGTCACAACTGTGCCTCATCTGGTGCCGCAGGTGGCAGGTATCTCTCATTCCTCTTTTCGTCGACACAAGGATTATGTGATAGTATCTTATACCCTTGAGGGTTTGGGTACAGCCGCGGGGTCGCGTTCTGGTGCTGCGAAGAAGCAGGCAGAGGAGACGGCCGCGGGAGGGACAGCTGCGGGTCCCCCTGTGATTGGTGAGAAGAGAAAGCCAGAGCCGAAAGCTGCTGGTGGTGTTGAAACCAAACGTCGGAGACTGGTAACCAAAAGGTCTGCTCCGACGCAGAAAAAACCTGCGGTTGTTATTGGTAAGTGTATGCTAGCTTGTCTTAACTGTTATGTGTAACTTGTTTTGATAGCTATTTGACGTTGTTTTTTGCAGAGCCTCAAGATGAAGATTTTTCTATCTTTGATGCTCCGGAGTCGCCCCCGCGTGCCACGGATGCGGGTGCAACTGAAGTGCCATCGACACCTCCTGCCAAGGTGGTGTCGGAGTCGACGGTGCGGACAGAGGGTACCGCAGAGAATGCTGCGACCCAGATTTTTGACACTGTTGACTCGTCCAACAATCTGATTTCTCCCAATGAGGGAGACAATGTGAGTGTGCGGTTTGCTGATACCGGGAAGCAACGGTCTGATGCCGAACCGGAAAAAACTGGCGCTGAAATGCGGCAGCATGATGCTGAGCCGCAGAAGTCTCCTGTTGATAAGGGTACCAGCTCGTCTGCCGGTGGTGCGGGGTACGATGGGCCTCCAATTCAGCCTGGGGAGTCTGAGTTGGAGTACTACTACCGCACCTATACCCAGGGTCGTAGTACTGTATATCACCGACCCCCCTGGACTGTTATGCAGGGGGATGATATTTCCAATGACCCGTCGGCATGCAAGGAGATTCTGGGTGGTCTAGGCACCCCTTTTGAGGTTGAGCGAGCCCGCGCTGCGCCCCGTGAGCTGCGCATAAACCAGCTCTCAACAATGTTAGTAGGGTCTTCTATTGTGGCGAATGCCATCTTGGAAGACTACAAGGTGTTGGGTCGCCGCGAGGAGGAAGCAGCTCGCATGCGGGCTGAGGCGGAGAAGTTGGTCGAGACAGCTCGTGTGGGTGCGGAGCAGCTCGAGAAGGACAAGGCTGCTTTTGAGCAGCAGAAACAGACTTCTGAATGGGCTGCCACTGCCCAGCTGAAACAGGTGCGTACCCTTGCTAAACTTCTTGCTGATGAGCGCAAGAGTTGGAATGAGAAAATGTCCAATGAGCGCAAGAAGTGGAATGCCTCGTGGGCTAAGCAGAATGACATTCTGTTTCATGCTCGGCAGGAGCTGACAAATGCCAAGGCAGCGAATGCTACCTTGAGCCAGGAGAAGGCTGCGGCTGAGGCCATTTCTGTTAAAGCGCTGCAGGCGAAGGCCGGCGCCCTGAAGGCGCTTGGAGAGGCCAAAGAAGCCGGGGCTCGTGCCTCAAAGGCCCTTGAAGAGGCCGCAGAGAAGGAGAGCCGTGCTTCTAAGGCTCTTGAAGAGGCGAATGCGGAGCGCATTCGTTTGGACAAAGTTGTTGCCAGCCTGCAGGTATGTTTCTTTACCTCTGTTGTATATTTCCTTTCGTGTTTCGTAAATGTTTATCATGTAAATTGTTTACTATTTTTTGACAGGCTGATGTTCAGGCCCGGGAGGTCGCGGTTACGGACCTTACTGCCCGCGTGTCTGCTGCGGAGAAGCGGGCTGACGCTGCTGCTGAGGCCAAGGATGCCTTGGTGTCCTCTTTTAACCAGCTGGAAGCTGACCGTGAGTGGTTGCGGACTCACGGCATCGCGCGTGTAAGTATCCGTTGTTTTTGCATTTGCTTGGGTTAGTATCCAAGACTTATGATCCCTTTATTGCAGATTGTTGAGGCTATAATGAATGCCCCTGAGACCGCATCTGGTTTGGACCTGGTTAAGGAACGTGCGCGCGATGCTGGCTTCAAGGCTGGTTACAACCGCTGCATTGGGCATATCAATGTATTATCCGCAGGCGGTTATACTGATCAGGCATCCGGGTTCCGTGATGTGGATACCGAAGGTCGTCTGAAAGCGGCCGTAGCCTCCTTTTATGACACGCCCCTTGCCTGTGTAGGGGAGCTGGACGATTGTTTGGAGGTTGCGGACTATGTTGACCGCTTGCGGATGCTTTATCCGGATGTGGAAGAGGAAGAACCCGCTGGTGGTGCCGGAGGAGATGCGGGGACCAGCGGTACAAAGTAGGGTTTAGGTTGGCGAGTGTGCCTCCTTTTTGTATTCCTCTTGTATAGAATAGGAACTTTATGTAAATTCATTAAGCATCATGTGGATACTTGAATTTTTTGAATATAAAGTTTCTTTGTTCAGTTTGTACAAGTGTTTTTAATTCTTGCATGTCTGAACGTATGTATGCGTAACTTTACCCATTTATGAACGGGGTCAAGTATACTCCATACTTTTGTTGTATGAGTATGCATCAATTCTGTTATTTACCGTGTGAGGGTTTTAGAATTGCTTAAGCTTTGTAAAAGCTTATATTACCGGAACTCTACCCATTTGTGAATGGGGTCAAGTGTACTCCATACCTTTGTCGTATGAGTCCGCGTCAATTCCATTGTTTGCCTTTCTGGGCTCAGGAATTGTGTCAAGTGTGTGACAAAACTTGTTTATCCGGCCGGATGAACATGCAAGTCTTTTTGCCTTTTGCTGGCCTATTACAATATTTGTGTGTGGTTACCACTTTGTATGGGTATCTCGAATGAAGATTTTGCCAATCTGTTTTTGGGATACCGCAAAGTGGAACACGCATTTGTAATAGTAATAACAAACAATAATGTATAAAATTGCGTATTTATTTATTTGCAAATGGCCTGCGGCCCGATAGGTTACATAGAGAAATGTAAGAACATGGCTTACATATAACAGCGTCGAAGCTGTTGTGCATTCCATGTGCGTGCGATAGGTTCGCCTTCTAGTGTTTGCAATCTGTACGCGCCTTTCCCTAAGACCTCTTTGATGAGGTAGGGTCCTTCCCACTTGGGGGCGAGTTTGCCTGGGCGCTCGGCATTAGATGCCTCATTGTCGCGTAGGACGTAGTCTCCTGGGTTGAAAGTACAAACGCGGACGCGCGCGTTGTAGTACTTTTCAAGTTTGGATTTATATTTGGCCTCGTTGATGGCAGCGTTTTCGCGCCTTTCTTCCAAGAGGTCCAAATCGATCCTGCGTTCCATGTTGTTGTCTAGTTTTTCTGTGACAGCTTGAACCCTTGATCCTGATCGTCGAGAGACGAGCCTATGGTGGTTATTGTTATTATTGTTACTATTATTATTATTATTTGCGAAATAATAATAATTCACGACGAGAATTCCAATTATTTACGCACGAGTTATTATAAATGGGCCAGTACGTTGGAGCTAGGCACATAACATTGCGGATCCAAACACACTCGGGCCTAAGCCCAACTCAACCCACCTAAAAACCCTACACTATAAAACACCCCTAAAAACCCTACACCCTCAGCTAACCCAGCCGACACCTTCCCTCCCTAACCTCTGCCCCTTCTCCCCTGCAACTCCGATGACCGGAGTTATTCCGGCTGTCTCCGGTGACAACTCCTTCGACGAGAATATCCGCACATCCACACACGCACCCTCCATCCTCCTCCTCCTTACAATTTCCTCGTCCTCACCTCACAGCACCACCTCCTCTTCCGAAACTGACAGTCGGCCACCACTACTCCAACGGCGAAAACAAGTGAGAGGAAGAGACGACAGAGAGGATGGGTCGGCCTTCTCCGGTGACCTCCGTGTTTTCGGTGAACTACGACGGCGACTGTAGTGTTAACGATGGAGGCTCCGGCTAGCAACTGTAGTGGCTCGGGTTGCAACAGAAGAGGTAATGGTGGAGTTTGGTGCGAGTTCGGGTTCCCGGCGCTGACCCAACCAGTTCAGGTCTCGTAGCAGTCCGACCGGGTCAGATTTGGCTTCGTTTGTTCGGGTCAGTCGGGGGCTTGAAGCTTCGAGTCTCGTCAAGTTCAGTCTCGGGTCGCACCCACAACCCTTCGGTCAGTTTACTTATGTTTTATGTTTTGATCTTGTCAATGGTTGGCTGCTTGTTTGTGTTATGAATACAAAAAGGATCCTAAAATACTTGAAACTGTTGTGATTATATTACGGATTTGGTTGAGTAATTTGCGGTTGATAACTGTTGTGGTATACATATGATTAGAGTGTGATTTAGGAATTACATGACAAACTGATTTTATACTAGTGAGTTGTTTGTATGATGTAGATGATAGATATAAAGAGCCTTGGATGTATAATAGTAACTGTTATGTGAAATTTGGATATTGTTCATATTGAACTAAGATTAGAATTGTGTGTTTTCCTTATTTATCATAACCTGATGATGTTCTAATGGTGTAGTGTTAAGAATGGATCATGATATATGGGTATTTGAATGACTAGTGATGTAGCTAGTGGAATGAAGTTGATTATAATCCACTGCTTGTTCACTGTTAAGTACCTGTTTGCTTCGAATCATTTTGAAGGAGTGGCTATTGTTACCTGATGATTAATAATGATGATATGATATTTCTCGTAAGACTGTTATATGATATAAAAGTGTTTGATGATGTTTAAGGTGCATGATAGAGTGATTTTTGTGATAAAATGGCTGCATATGTTTCGGGTGGAATATAGTGATAAATCAGTAATAGATAATGGTTGATTAGAATCCGCTTAGAATTATGAACGTGATGAACAGTTTGAATATGCGATGAAAATTTGAAGAATAAGTTGATTGATCCGATTTGGATTGGTAGAATGTTGAAAACATGTTAGTGACTTTTGATTGGATAGTACACGCTCATGAAATTTGATCGGATAGTACCTGCTTATGAAATCTGATTGGGTATTACTGACATGGAAATTCTAGAAGCATCTGCATAGTCTACGAGTCGAGACCTTACGGTTGCGACTCGAGACCATTGAGGGACAATTCGAAACCAGACAAGACACTCCAGGAGTCGAGACCCGCACGATTGCGACTCGAGATCTCATGATCTCGACTCGAGACCTCTACGGTTGCGACTCAAATGTTCACAACTCGAGACGAGTTGTTGCGACCTAGAATCCAGTGGTTGCGACTCGGGACCTCTTGTTCTCGAGTCGAGACCACCCGGTTTCGACTGGACTGCCTTGCTTAGTTATTGGGCCGCACAAACTGATATTTTGGACTGTGTGCTACTGTTAATGCTTGACTGTTAACTGTTTAACTGTTTTTATGATAGGATAGGCCCAATGACGCATATACTGCTATGCTAGTGTGACTTACGTGCTATGTGCTAAATATGTGTAGTTGTACATGCCATTACTTGCTCACGAACCTAATAAATATTTATAAACCATAATAGGGTATGGTTGACCAACGTAACACGAGTAAATTAACTACCGAGCAAAGCAAAGGTGAGTTCACTACTTTTTACTTAAAGCATGCGTTCCCGGTGGTTGGGAAACGGAACGAAACAACTTTTCCTGGTTTGGAATTGCTTACTATCTCCTTACGAGGGATGCGGTATTTCTATCTCCTTGTGTGGGATACGGGTAACAACATTATCCCCGGTGAGGGATACAAACTTACTTTCTTCCCTTGTTATTGGGAGCTTTTAGTTAATTACTGTTTATACGGAAATGCAACGAGCAACACTAAACGAAACTCTATCACTCAAGTCCCTACTATACATAATACCGATTAGTCGCCGGGGCCAGGCGAACGGGTTATTAGTTGATAGCGCTATTTAGGTCTTACCAACCTCACACCGTGCCATGGTATGGGATCGGTCGTGAACTAATGTACTCAGGCATCCGTCAATGATGATAGAACATTGACATCGGGGCATCCTGCGGAAACGCAACGGTTACCTAGTGTTCGGTATTGGAAAAACAGTTTAGTCGCTTACTTATGGGGTAGCTCCCCATGGCATGTATAAACGGGGTAATTAACTGGTTAAAACAAGTTTTTGGAATTAAAACTGGAAAACTGCAAACACGTGAACTCGCCAACGTTATGTTGACACTCTACTGCATGCTTTGCAGGTTGCTCGATACAGCTTTGGACGGACGTTGCAATCGGATGGAGTGCGTGGGTCGTAAGTAACATGTTATTAAACTTGTGGTTTCAATTATGATACGTTTTCTTCCCTTTTCCGCTGCGAACTTAAACTATGTTTTGAAAAATTTTAAATTGGGTCACTAAATATGCTAATGTTTATAACCATAACTATTCCGTTCAAAATAATTAGTGGCTAAGATCCTGGTCGTCACACGCCTCGCGGTAATACTCCGCATGTGGATTTTGAGGGTGTGACAGATTGGTATCAGAGCCATTGGTTATAGCGAACTAGGTTTTTAAATATAAAATATTTTGGTTTGGGAAATAAAATATTTTTATAAGAAAACCAGACTATAACCGTTCTTTAGTGGAAACCACAACTACACCACACTCCGGATTGCAAGGTTCGTCAACATCAGATGCTCACCTGGTAATGGTAGGCTAACGACATTTACTTGTGTATAACTTATGTGTGTGAACACGCATGTGTGTATGTGTATAATTGGCATATATGTGCGTACATTTGGTATTTAATCCAGTGGATCATACGAAGGCTAGGCTAGCTTGTTACGTGTTAAACAGGAGCGAGTCCTCCTAAACCTGGTTCGAAACCATGATACGCTAAGGGCAAGGAACGAGTTATTCCAAGCCCTCATCTCATCCATGTACGTCCTAATAACACCCCTGGATTGGAACGAATCGGCGCGGTGAACGATTGCTCGATATACTTGCTTAGGAGAGGCCTGTTACGAAACACATAGAGAAGTTACGAGAACAAATCGCCAAAGGGGAGCCACCCCCATATCATGAGATATTTGAAGAAGCGACGACGCCATTCGTATTCTCTTTACTTGCGTATTTCTTTTATTTAAGTGGTGAGACTTGTTCCCTCACACGACTGATCACCTGGATCCTCGAAGCGTTCTAGTAAGTCTACACTTTTCGAGTTTTGTTTGCACGTCTCCAACACGTAAAACCTGGGTGGTGTGTGCTTCTCATTGTGGTGCCAGCAATCGCATTACCTCTCCATCGACCACGAAGTTATTTCCTCCTAAATTCCCCGTTACATGGTTAATCCTTGCTCATACCTTAGCACGCCCCAAAACCCAGCAAGTTGACATCCTTCCTACGAACCGGTGTATTTGAAGACGTGGCTAGACAAGGATACGAGCCAGTCAACCCACCGACGAGTACGGTGACCTTGATGCTTACCTCATCCTTCATTTACCATAACCGTTATTCTTTGACGACTTTTCTAATCCTACGAATCCTTTCACTAGCTTCCGTTCGAATCAATGTTTATTGCTTAAAACGGTATCCTCACTTCCATCGTTTCTTTATTACGGCATTCACGTTTCTTCGTATAGGAACCTTGACCAGATCTCTTATCAGTTGGTGAATCCAGCAACGTCGACCTTTAGTCGACAAACTCTTTAGCCCTTGAAGTTTAGCAGCGTGTTACTTCAATCGTACTTTCTCGGAAACCTGTTTTTACTATTTCACATCGAAACCCCCCCCCCTCGACGACGCGAACGCTACTCCAAACTTATTCGCGCAACTTAGAACAAACCGCTCGAACTTGATTACTTACCGATTTGAGGAATCACATCCTGTCAGACGCCTCAGTAAACCCTGAAACCTACAGACCCGCATGACGATCGTCCTTCTCTAGCTATTTCATTTTGCGCCAACTTTATCGACGTAACACCTCTCATCAGCAAGCAACGTTCTTGATTCTAAACACCCATAGCTTGTGTACGACCAGCTACCTCATTGACATCTGATAAATCTCTATTGCTGATCCCAAAGCCGTCATGCTTTGTCTCAAGTTGAACGCAACAGTTATGACTTCCTTTCTTGCATCAACTCGCTACTCGTGTTATGATTCACGGATTCCATGATCCTTATCCTACTCTACTCTGCACAAATCCTCGTTTGAACGAACTACTTCCTATGAATGTTACTCGTTGGAGCAACGAGCCAAGGATACCCTGGGGTAACGGGTATCGCAAGCACTGTCCTTCGAACTTGATATGATCAACACTTAGTCACGACGCACTAATTTATTCCATCCTGTCAAAAATTTGACGCTTGTTTCTTTTGATGATATTTGAACCTACTCCGAAGACCCGAGGCAGTCCGAACGGCTCCTCTGCGCTACCCTGGCACCTCTACAACTCAAAACCGCCTGCGTTAAGTTTCCCGCACACGACTTTTAAACATTGCAACGCCCGCATTTCTCGACCATACGCGAAACCCCTCACGATTTTGACCCGAAGGAGTGTCACCTGACATTAGGGAGGTGCACAATACCGCAACTCCAGCAATTGAAAGATGTTCTACGAGGTGCTTCTATCTTGTCTTATCATATCCAAGGCATTGGTGAAGTGTCTGCTAGTAACGCCACGCAACCCAAGAAACCGATAAGTTTCCGAACCTACAACCATCTTCTTAATAGAAGTAGCTGTGGGGGCACGGAGTGCCAACTGCTATCACTTTTGATCGAAACCTACGTTCTGTATCCGATTCGCCTCAGACTAGATACAAAAACCTTTGGCTCACAGTTAGGCATGAGCATCACTTATCGCCTGCAAACAGATGGTCAGGCCAAACGCACCATCCAAACACTCCAACGCATGCTGAGAACATGTATTATCGTCCTTTGACACGAGTGACACTTCCCTTTGAAGAATCTCTTCCAACCACTGCTACCGCATTGGCATGCAGGCAACATCATTTGAGGCATTGCACGGACGCAGATGCCGGTCACCTCTGTGTTGGGCGAAAGCCAAATTACCGGCCCAGAACTTGCACTTGACACAACAGGTAGGATTGCCCAGAATAGGCAACGCATGGCGGCAGCTCCAGACCGTCAGAAAGGCTACGCGGGTAAGCGTAGGAAACCTCTAGAACTCCGAGTCAGAGACTGGGTTCTACTTAAAGTTTCACCCTGGAAGGGTGTGGTACGTTTTGACAAACAGGGCAAACTTGATCCGCGATATGTTAGACCGTTCGAAATTTACCGAGGGGATCGGTAAGGTTGTTATAGACTAAACCTGCCTGAAGAGTCGAGTGCGGTACACAACGTCTTTCACGTATCTAATCTGAAGAAGTGTCTGTCAGATGAAACATTCGTTATTCCTTTTTAGGAACTCGTGATCAGCAACAAACTACGCTTCGTTGAGAAACCGGTTGAAATCAGGGATCAAGAAATCAAAACCCTCGAGCGTAGTGTAACCAACAGAACGAGTTCGTTGTAACTCACGCTGTGGCCCAGAGTTTACCTGGGAACGGGAAAACCAGCTGATGCGCAGGTATCCCCAGTTGTTTACAAACATAACTTCCAGCACTGAAGCTACAACTAAACTTCGGGAAGGAATTTCCAGCCAACATGGGGATGATGTGACACCCCACGAAAACGTCTAATCACACTAGCTTGTCAGTGGCTGCGCGCTAAATTTCGGGACGAAATTTCTTGAACTTGGGGATAATGTGACACTTTGGGTTTTCCTGTACGCGTCTTGGATGTTATAGTTAAGTTTGTGAAAATCTGTACTATGTGAAATACGTACAAACTCTGTGGGTCTTATGCTACGTGACTTTTTCGTGCAACGTGATTGAGTGTGCTATGTGACTTACATGTTTGTTTTGTGGATGCTCGTGAAACTGCTTGTATCTACGAGCGGTAATAGAGTATGTGTATACACATAGAGCGTAACGTTTGACTTTCTGCTTAAATTTCGAGGACGAAATTCCAGTAACATGGGGAGAATGTGACAGCTTGAACCCTTGATCCTGATCGTCGAGAGACGAGCCTATGGTGGTTATTGTTATTATTGTTACTATTATTATTATTATTTGCGAAATAATAATAATTCACGACGAGAATTCCAATTATTTACGCACGAGTTATTATAAATGGGCCAGTACGTTGGAGCTAGGCACATAACATTGCGGATCCAAACACACTCGGGCCTAAGCCCAACTCAACCCACCTAAAAACCCTACACTATAAAACACCCCTAAAAACCCTACACCCTCAGCTAACCCAGCCGACACCTTCCCTCCCTAACCTCTGCCCCTTCTCCCCTGCAACTCCGATGACCGGAGTTATTCCGGCTGTCTCCGGTGACAACTCCTTCGACGAGAATATCCGCACATCCACACACGCACCCTCCATCCTCCTCCTCCTTACAATTTCCTCGTCCTCACCTCACAGCACCACCTCCTCTTCCGAAACTGACAGTCGGCCACCACTACTCCAACGGCGAAAACAAGTGAGAGGAAGAGACGACAGAGAGGATGGGTCGGCCTTCTCCGGTGACCTCCGTGTTTTCGGTGAACTACGACGGCGACTGTAGTGTTAACGATGGAGGCTCCGGCTAGCAACTGTAGTGGCTCGGGTTGCAACAGAAGAGGTAATGGTGGAGTTTGGTGCGAGTTCGGGTTCCCGGCGCTGACCCAACCAGTTCAGGTCTCGTAGCAGTCCGACCGGGTCAGATTTGGCTTCGTTTGTTCGGGTCAGTCGGGGGCTTGAAGCTTCGAGTCTCGTCAAGTTCAGTCTCGGGTCGCACCCACAACCCTTCGGTCAGTTTACTTATGTTTTATGTTTTGATCTTGTCAATGGTTGGCTGCTTGTTTGTGTTATGAATACAAAAAGGATCCTAAAATACTTGAAACTGTTGTGATTATATTACGGATTTGGTTGAGTAATTTGCGGTTGATAACTGTTGTGGTATACATATGATTAGAGTGTGATTTAGGAATTACATGACAAACTGATTTTATACTAGTGAGTTGTTTGTATGATGTAGATGATAGATATAAAGAGCCTTGGATGTATAATAGTAACTGTTATGTGAAATTTGGATATTGTTCATATTGAACTAAGATTAGAATTGTGTGTTTTCCTTATTTATCATAACCTGATGATGTTCTAATGGTGTAGTGTTAAGAATGGATCATGATATATGGGTATTTGAATGACTAGTGATGTAGCTAGTGGAATGAAGTTGATTATAATCCACTGCTTGTTCACTGTTAAGTACCTGTTTGCTTCGAATCATTTTGAAGGAGTGGCTATTGTTACCTGATGATTAATAATGATGATATGATATTTCTCGTAAGACTGTTATATGATATAAAAGTGTTTGATGATGTTTAAGGTGCATGATAGAGTGATTTTTGTGATAAAATGGCTGCATATGTTTCGGGTGGAATATAGTGATAAATCAGTAATAGATAATGGTTGATTAGAATCCGCTTAGAATTATGAACGTGATGAACAGTTTGAATATGCGATGAAAATTTGAAGAATAAGTTGATTGATCCGATTTGGATTGGTAGAATGTTGAAAACATGTTAGTGACTTTTGATTGGATAGTACACGCTCATGAAATTTGATCGGATAGTACCTGCTTATGAAATCTGATTGGGTATTACTGACATGGAAATTCTAGAAGCATCTGCATAGTCTACGAGTCGAGACCTTACGGTTGCGACTCGAGACCATTGAGGGACAATTCGAAACCAGACAAGACACTCCAGGAGTCGAGACCCGCACGATTGCGACTCGAGATCTCATGATCTCGACTCGAGACCTCTACGGTTGCGACTCAAATGTTCACAACTCGAGACGAGTTGTTGCGACCTAGAATCCAGTGGTTGCGACTCGGGACCTCTTGTTCTCGAGTCGAGACCACCCGGTTTCGACTGGACTGCCTTGCTTAGTTATTGGGCCGCACAAACTGATATTTTGGACTGTGTGCTACTGTTAATGCTTGACTGTTAACTGTTTAACTGTTTTTATGATAGGATAGGCCCAATGACGCATATACTGCTATGCTAGTGTGACTTACGTGCTATGTGCTAAATATGTGTAGTTGTACATGCCATTACTTGCTCACGAACCTAATAAATATTTATAAACCATAATAGGGTATGGTTGACCAACGTAACACGAGTAAATTAACTACCGAGCAAAGCAAAGGTGAGTTCACTACTTTTTACTTAAAGCATGCGTTCCCGGTGGTTGGGAAACGGAACGAAACAACTTTTCCTGGTTTGGAATTGCTTACTATCTCCTTACGAGGGATGCGGTATTTCTATCTCCTTGTGTGGGATACGGGTAACAACATTATCCCCGGTGAGGGATACAAACTTACTTTCTTCCCTTGTTATTGGGAGCTTTTAGTTAATTACTGTTTATACGGAAATGCAACGAGCAACACTAAACGAAACTCTATCACTCAAGTCCCTACTATACATAATACCGATTAGTCGCCGGGGCCAGGCGAACGGGTTATTAGTTGATAGCGCTATTTAGGTCTTACCAACCTCACACCGTGCCATGGTATGGGATCGGTCGTGAACTAATGTACTCAGGCATCCGTCAATGATGATAGAACATTGACATCGGGGCATCCTGCGGAAACGCAACGGTTACCTAGTGTTCGGTATTGGAAAAACAGTTTAGTCGCTTACTTATGGGGTAGCTCCCCATGGCATGTATAAACGGGGTAATTAACTGGTTAAAACAAGTTTTTGGAATTAAAACTGGAAAACTGCAAACACGTGAACTCGCCAACGTTATGTTGACACTCTACTGCATGCTTTGCAGGTTGCTCGATACAGCTTTGGACGGACGTTGCAATCGGATGGAGTGCGTGGGTCGTAAGTAACATGTTATTAAACTTGTGGTTTCAATTATGATACGTTTTCTTCCCTTTTCCGCTGCGAACTTAAACTATGTTTTGAAAAATTTTAAATTGGGTCACTAAATATGCTAATGTTTATAACCATAACTATTCCGTTCAAAATAATTAGTGGCTAAGATCCTGGTCGTCACACGCCTCGCGGTAATACTCCGCATGTGGATTTTGAGGGTGTGACATTTTCAATAGCCAACATTCTCGGAGAGGGGAGACCTACTTCTGCGGGGATCACCGCTTCTGAACCGTAGACTAGGCTGAAGGGTGTTTCCCCATTGCTTGTTTTTGGGCTTGTGCGGTGAGCCCATAAGATACTTGGGAGTTCATCGACCCAGCCACGCCTGGCCGTTCCCAACCGTGCCTTGATCCCTTCGACTAGGCTTTTATTGATACTCTCGACTTGGCCGTTCCCTTGCGGGTGTGCGACTGATGAGAATATGTGCTCAATATGTAGTTCTTCTAGCCATTTTTGAAATTCGTCGGCAGCGAAGTTGGTGCCGTTATCGGTGACAATGCACATTGGTAATCCGAAACGGCAGATGATGTGTTCCCAAATGAACTTTCTTGTTATCATAGCAGTGGTTGAGGCGAGTGGTTTTGCTTCTACCCATTTGGTGAAGTAGTCAACCGCCACTATGATAAATTTAACCGCACCTGGAGCGTCAGGGAAAGGTCCCACAACGTCAATTGCCCATTTCTGAAAGGGCCATGCGGTTGTGACGGGGACTAAGTTGTTTTTTGGCCGCAAGGTTTTTGGAGCATGACGCTGACAGTCAATGCACTTGCGCAACTCTTTGACGGCGTCCAGGTGCATGCCGGGCCAGTAATACCCGGCATTCATGATTTTGGCCACTACCATGCGTGGTCCAGCGTGTATGCCACATATGCCCTCGTGTATCTCTCGAATGAGGTATGTGGCATCCTGGGGGTTGACGCATCGTAGTAGTGGCCCGAGGTATGATTTGCGGTATAAGATACCGTCTCCCATTTGATAATGGCACGCTTTGTGTTGTAGTTTGCGTGCTTCTGATTTGCTTTCGGGAATCACACCTGATTGTAGATATGCGATAATAGGTGTCATCCATGATGTTGAACCGTATTGAATGACGTTTACTTGGCGCAGGGGTACCGAAGGATTTTGCAGGATTTCGATGCGTATCTGCTTTGCCAAGTGTTGGAAGCCGGTAGATGCAAGTTTTGATAGTGCATCTGCGGACTTGTTTTCGCTTCGATTAATATGGCGAATATTGAACGAAGCGAATTTGGATTTTAGTTGCAGGACTTGCTCGAGGTAGAGGATCATGATATCCCCCTTTGCGGCATAGTCGCCGCGTACTTGGCCTGCAACTAACAAAGAATCGACGTGGGCTTCCAGATGTTGCACACCGAGTTTGACTGCTAAACGTAGCCCCGCTAACAGAGCCTCATATTCTGCCTCGTTGTTTGTGCTTTTGAATTCGAGGCGGATTGCATATGTAAGTTCTTGGCCGTCAGGGCTGACGAGTCGCAGACCTGCACCCGCCCCTTCATCGTTGGAGGCACCATCGGTGAAGAGTGCCCATGTCTCTGAGGAGGGTGGCGTTGGTGCGGGAGTTTGTGCTTCTTCGCATTCTTGGATGCGATTCACCGGTACTTCGGCGGCGAAATCAGCTAAGATTTGGCCTTTAATCGCGGGGCGCGGTTTATAATGTATCGTGTGCGCGCCCAGCTCGATGGCCCATTTCGCTAATCTCCCAGAGATGTCGGGTTTGGAGAGGATCGGGCCGATCCTGTAATTGGTTAGCACTGTGATGACGTGGTTTACGAAGTAGCGTCGCAACCGTCTTGAAGCGTGTACTAATGCTAGCACCAATTTCTCCATTATCGAGTATCTCGTCTCTGGGTCGTTGAGCATCTTGCTGATGTAGTAGATGGGTGTTTGAACCCCCTTTCGCTCCACAATTAGTACCGCACCCACCGCGTTGTCTGCGGCGGATAGGTATAGTATGAGCGGCTCATCCTTGCGTGGTGCGGTTAAAGTTGGGAGTTGTATCAAACACTCCTTCATTTCCCGGAAGGCCTGTTCAGCCTCTGCGGTCCACTGGAATTGTTCTTTCTTTGAACAGCTCCGCAGGGTCTTGATGAACGGATAAGACTTAGCTGCGTGGTTGGCTAAGAATCTGTTGAGTGCCGCTAGCCTGCCGGCTAGCCGTTGCATATCCTTCATCGATGAAGGCGATGGCATGCGCTCGATCGCCTGGACTTTTTCCGGGTTTACCTTGAATCCATCTTTAGTCACGATGAACCCAAGGAATTTGCCTTCTTCCATTCCAAACGAGCATTTCCCTGGATTGAGCTTTATGTTAACGCTTCGCAGAGTTTGGAATGTTCTTTCAATATCTGTGAGCATGGTATCTTCTTCCATGCTCATGACGACCAGGTCGTCCATGTAGATTTCGACACTTTTGCTTATTTGGCCGCGGAAAGTGTCGTTCATCAACTTTTGGTAGGTTGAGCCCGCGTTGCGCAACCCAAACGACATTTTTGTATAGCAGTAATTTCCGGTGGGAGTCCGGAATGCCGTTTTGTCTTCATCCTGGCATGGTATTCAAGTGATGTTGCGCAATATCACGTGGGACCCCGGTCATGTCTGCGGGTGTCCATGCGAAGATGTCTTGGTTCCTGAAGAGGAGCTGCTTCAGTTGCGCTTTGGTGGTCGGGGACAAGGCGTGACCCAATGTGACCTTTTGTTCTGGGTATCTCGCGTTGAGAACCCATTTTTCTGGCTGGTCGTTGGGGGTGGGCCTTGCGACCTTGGTCGGACGTACTTCGTCCGACATCATGACGTCCCTGCGGGCATAGATTATCGCGACCCCCAATTCGGTTGGGAAACCAACCGCAGAGTGGGGGATCGACGTAATCATATTGAAATCTCCTTGGGATTCTCTCCCGAGGAGTACGTCATATCTGGAGGTGTGAGGTAAAACCATGAAGTTTACCTCTTCTGTCCTTGTGCGGTTTCCGCTGGAAAGACGCACAGGGAAAGTAATCTGGCCTAGGGGAAAGACCGTTTCCCCTGCGAACCCGGTTAACGGGTAATCTACTGCTTGCAACCGATCTTTGTCCTCCTGGTCGAACTGGTTGAAGCATTGTTCGTAGATTATATCAGATGTACTGCCCGGGTCGATGAATAGACGCTCGGTGCAGTAGTGTGCCAGTTGGCCTGAAATGACGACGGCGCGCCTATCGCGCGGTCCGCCTCGGACTTTTGGAAAGACGACTTGCTCGTCCTTCCAGTCACATTCCGGCCTTCTTGCCGCTTTTCGCGGCCTGCCCTTGCCTCCGTGGATCATGTGGGTGGAAGCCACGTGCATGGTTCTCTTCCCGGAGGAGGTACCTTCGCCATGAGGGGTAATGCGCTTGGTGGGTTTTTGCCCACCTGGCAAAAGATGTTGCAGTTTCCCCTCCTTTAAGGCGCGCTCAATCTCCAGTCGGAGACTGATGCAACTGTTGGTGGTGTGGCCCGAGTCCTTGTGGTACTCATAGTAGAGTGTGAGGTCCTGATTTTTCTTGGACTTCATTGGTTGGGCCGGTCGCAAGAACTGTGGGTCCGCAAGGAGGACCTCAGTTGGCGACATGGTGATCTCGGTCCAGTTGCGGTCCCGAGATTCTTTTTTTGACGCCCGACTGTCTCGGGCGGGGTTGTAGTTCTTTGGGTCGAACGTGTTGGTTTGCGGGAAGTATGGTTTGGAAATATCGCGATTTCCAACGTCCCGGTTGCGTTTATTGTTACGCTTGGACCCTTGTTGGGATGTTTCGGCTTGGGGTTTTGCCTTTGTCACATGCGGTTCGAGTGACCGCTGTGTCTGGGCGTATTTCTTGACCGCAGTCATGACGTCTTCCCATTTTTTGGGCAAGCCCTCCTTGCCAGAGATGGTCATGATCATCTCTCTGTCTTTGACGGCCCGGATGAAGTGGTTTCGTGCCATCTGGTCTGCCACGTCACCTATCTCCAGGCACTCTTTATTATATCGGACGACGAATGCTTCGAGCGATTCGTCGTTCCTTCGCCAGATGTTCATGACGTCACACGAATCTCGTTCGTGGCGTCGCTGCTGGCAAAAATGTGCGAGGAACTTGGTACGCAAGTCCTCGAATGAATCCAGTGATCCCACTGGCAAAGAATCGAACCATGCCCTGGCCAGGCCCGTAAGGGTCTGGGGGAAAAAATTACACCAAGTGGGTTCGTCCCACTGGCCGTTGATGCCCGCGCCCATGAAGACGTTCATGTGGTCGTCCGGGTCGGTCGAACCACTGTATTTCCCAACGTTGAATGGGAACTTTGTCGTGGTGACATGGGCGTTGGCAATCCGCGTGCCGAACTTGGAATTTTCGGCCGCTGCCTTTGGCCTGTATGGTTCGTTCGCAGGGCGCTTTGCCGCCCTAAGGTATGTGTTGCGGGGATGACTGGGAGGAACATAGTTGCGTCCTCCCGGTCTGCTACTGGTGTCATGCGAATCACCGCGGTAGCTGTGGTCGTCAGGGTCGGTATGACCGTACCCTTCGGTGTATGGTTGTGGGCCCAATCGGCTCTGAATGCCTGGGCCGCGTCTGGAGGTTGATCGCCTCCTGTCCTCGCCATGGGGGCCAAGGCGGGTATGTACCGGTCCTCTGGTGTGGGACCCGTATGAGGAATCATCCTCGTTGAGGGTGTGGACCGAACAGTAAGACGATCCCCGTTCTTCACGTCGGCTTCTTGAAGCCGGGCGTGAATGTATCCTGCCGTCGTATTGTAAAATACGCTCAACAGGGGTGTGCGGTGCTGGGGGAAGCCCAGCTCGTATATTCGCTTCAGTACAAGCGCGGTTGTATGCTGCAGTCAGCGTGGCTGCCTGCTGCTCGTACCAGGCATGAACGGTCATGCCTGGTGGGATCACAGATGGGAACTGTGATAAGTCATGTCCGAACATAAAGGAGGGGCTCCTTTGTGTGGACGTGCCAATGTGTCTGGGTTAGGAGGTCGAGGCATTGACCCCTACCGGGTTTGGGATTGGATGATTTTGGTTATCCGCAGTGTTGTTTTGGTGATCAGTCATGATCGTGAGAGAGGAAAAAGGGATGGTTTAGAAAATGCTAAGAGTAGCGGTGGGCGCCAATGATGAAACAAAGGTTAACCGGGCAGGGTTAACACACTGGTCTCGTCAAGAAGGGTTAATCCCTTCCTCTCGAGGATCGCTGGCTGGATCACCGGTGGTTGATCTCCTGCACAAGGAAACAAGCCGTGACTCGTAACAAGGAGGATGGTGTGGGGGGTGCTCCTTGTTACCACTCTCCGGCGTGAGAATCAGTAGTTTGCTTGGGAAGCAAAGTAAGATAGTAGTAGTAGTGAGACAGTTGTGAGAAGATACCTCAAACCTGGTTTGGGGTTGGTATTTATAGCCGAGGAGTGAAGGAGGATGATGATGGATGGACTGACGACGTGCTGCACCCTTTCAGGTGTGTCAGGCTCGTCGGTTATGGAGGTTACGCCACGTCAGTCCATTGCTTACGTAGCTCTGACAGGTAACTGCCATTGGTGCCACTTGCACTGTGGTGTCAGTACCACTTGCTTGAGTACATAGGATGCGGTGCAAGCCGCATCGCTACGTGCGGTAACATCTGAAGTTACCGCGTCTCCTACTTGTGATCAAGGAATACGCGAGATGCGGTGCTAGCCGCATCGTCGTCTTGCCTGCATCCCTTGTCGTGACGAAAATGTCCGTATGGTGCGGTGTCAGCCGTACCGCTACGTTCATCTTCTTCTATGCCTAAGGTAAGGCTTTCCTGTGTTGATAGAAGTGTTCACTGGATGCGGTGCGATGCCGCATCGCTGTGAATACTTCCGTTTTCATACACCAGATGTGATGCTATGTCGCATCACTCTACCGTTCTCATGTTCCATGTAAGTCCTTCTTTGTTACTAGATAGATTGAATTCAACCCTTGTGTCGACGCGTTCCCGCATGGGCACAAGTAGGTTGTTAGTTAGTGGGGGTTTTGATAAGGGTAATGGTCACTCGCGGTCCATGCTGACGCGAGATCTGGGACCATACCCCTTCAGGTCCAAAAGTTTCTTTTCTTCTTCATGCACCAATTCAACAATTGGTATGAAGAAAAGACCACCTTTAAAGGATGGGAAACCTCCACATACCTTCGAACCACCACCTCAGAGGTTGGTTCGAAGTTTGTGCAGCATTACTAACAAGGTCTCCAAGAGACCTTCGGCACAACAACAGGTGGCAGGCCACCTGGTGACATAAATCGGCTGAGAATCTCGCATCAGACGAGATCCCTTCACCGATACGGAAGAGGCGTCAGATGACCCTTCCGGACCTCCAGCTTCATTTACATACAAAAAAGACCACACATGGTCTAGGATCTTCTCCAGACTCCAAACTACCTTCCAAACACCATAGTCCAGTACTCCTCCCACATACACCTTGTATGTGGCAGCAACACTAGACTGGGGGGACTTGAAGGGGTATGGTCCCAGATCTCGCGTCAGCATGGACCGCGAGTGACCATTACCCTTATCAAAACCCCCACTAACTAACAACCTACTTGTGCCCATGCGGGAACGCGTCGACACAAGGGTTGAATCCAATCTATCTAGTAACAAAGAAGGACTTACATGGAACATGAGAACGGTAGAGTGATGCGACATAGCATCACATCTGGTGTATGAAAACGGAAGTATTCACAGCGATGCGGCATCGCACCGCATCCAGTGAACACTTCTATCAATACAGGAAAGCCTTACCTTAGGCATAGAAGAAGATGAACGTAGCGGTACGGCTGACACCGCACCATACGGACATTTTCGTCACGACAAGGGATGCAGGCAAGACGACGATGCGGCTAGCACCGCATCTCGCGTATTCCTTGATCACAAGTAGGAGACGCGGTAACTTCAGATGTTACCGCACGTAGCGATGCGGCTTGCACCGCATCCTATGTACTCAAGCAAGTGGTACTGACACCACAGTGCAAGTGGCACCAATGGCAGTTACCTGTCAGAGCTACGTAAGCAATGGACTGACGTGGCGTAACCTCCATAACCGACGAGCCTGACACACCTGAAAGGGTGCAGCACGTCGTCAGTCCATCCATCATCATCCTCCTTCACTCCTCGGCTATAAATACCAACCCCAAACCAGGTTTGAGGTATCTTCTCACAACTGTCTCACTACTACTACTATCTTACTTTGCTTCCCAAGCAAACTACTGATTCTCACGCCGGAGAGTGGTAACAAGGAGCACCCCCCACCCCATCCTCCTTGTTACGAGTCACGGCTTGTTTCCTTGTGCAGGAGATCAACCACCGGTGATCCAGCCAGCGATCCTCGAGAGGAAGGGATTAACCCTTCTTGACGAGACCAGTGTGTTAACCCTGCCCGGTTAACCATTGTTTCATCAGTGTCTAAAGATTATGATGAACTCGGCTGGCTTTTTTTTTCTTCAAGTTTGATTCAAGGGATGGGTTAATGAAGGTTTTGGAAGGAGGTCCTTGGTTGATAAGAAAAGTCCCGATTTTTCTGAGTGTATGGTCACCAAAGGTTAGCTTGAAAAAGGATGGTGTGAAAGCTATTCCACTATGGGTTAAATTGCATAATGTGCCGATCTCGGTGTACACGGATGACGGACTAAGTTTGTTGGCTTCCAAATTGGGCATCCCGAAAAGGCTTGACTCATATACAGCTGATATGTGTGTAGAAAATTGGGGCAGGAGCAGCTATGCTCGTGCAATGATTGAGGTGAATGCGGGTGATGAGCTTAAGGACCACATTACAATAGCTATTCCTAAGATGGATGAGGAGGGATACATTATGGAACGAGTTAAAGTTGAGTATGAGTGGAAGCCGTTACACTGCCCCACATGTTGTTTATTTGGCCATGACCATTCTTCGTGTAGCAAAGTTATCAAGGACAAGGCAAAGCAGGTTGTGGTAGATGAGGAAGGGTTCGTAACTGACCGACGACGAATGGCTAAACAAGGTTTCCCACAAAAGAAGCAAAAAACTAAATTTATATATAAACCAAAGGGTAACAAAGATGCTCCCAGTACATCTGGAACAAAGACGGATGGCTGCCCTAATTCCGGACATCCAACTGTTAAAGTGTCTAACCTGTTTCAGGTCCTAGATAGCGATAAGGATGATGAAAATCCAGGTGCTGGTAATGGTTCGGCTGAAGTAGATGGTGGCACTTAGAAGGTAACTACGGTGCATGAAGAGGTCTTGGAATCCACTCCTACTGAAATGTCGAAATATATGGGAAGTAATCTAAATGGCAGTCAATCTGAGGGGGCAAGCACTCCCGGTTCTATGGGTTTCAATGGGTAGTGTCGCTGCTTGGAACATAAGGGGTTTGAATCGTCCCCTGAAACAAAACGAAGTCCGTGTTCTTATTGTTGAGAGTCAATTGAGTATTTGTGCTATATTAGAGAAGCATGTTAATGTCAATAATCTTCTTAAAGTCTGCAAGAATGTGTTTCGTAGGTGGAATTGGACATCTAATGGGAATTTATGTCAGCGAGGCACTAGAATTATCTTGGGGTGGAACCCGGATGATGTAGATCTTATGGTGCTCTCCCAATCCGATCAGGTTGTTCACACTCAGATCCGGTTAAAAGCGGATTCCAAGAATTTCTTTTGCTCTTTTGTTTACGCTGAAAATAGGTATCAAGAGCATCATGTTCTGTGGGAGGATTTATGTAGACATAGTATTGTAGCTAAGGAGCATCCGTGGGTGGTGCTAGGGGATTTTAACTCAGCCCTTAACATGGAAGATTGTCTTTATGGTCCTTCCAGTCATACTATAGGAATGAGAGAGTTCTACGACTGTATTCAAGTGGCGGAAATTACAGATATTAAACATCATGGGTGCCATTTCACCTGGAACCAGAAGCCGAAAGAAGGTATTGGTGTTTTTAAAAAACTTGATCGTGTTATGGGTAATCTCAAATTCATGGATCTTTTTCCGAATGCTTATGCAAATTTCCAGCCTGCCCGTATTTCTGATCACTCGCCGTGTGTCCTTAAGCTGCCAAATATCAACCATGCTAAACCAAAGCCTTTTAAATTTGCAAACTTCCTAACTTCTAAAGCTGATTTCAAACAGCTTGTTGCTAATGAATGGGCTAAGGAAGTCAATGGTTTCGCTATGTTCTCGGTGGTCAAGAAAATGAGGAACCTTAAACCTTGCTTTCGTAAACTTCTACATCAGAAAGGTAACCTCCATGATAAAGTGTCTAGACTTCGTAGTGAGTTGGATATGCTCCAGTAGCAGGTTGATGCAAATCCCCTTGATACAGAAGCTCGAGATGTAGCAGCCAAATGCCTTCGTGAGTTCCAAGAGGCAGCTTATGATGAAGAATGCTTCCTTAAGCAAAAATCGAAGGTTGACTGGCTTTTTGCGGGTGACTCGAATACCTCTTATTTTCACAACTCTGTGAAAAGTCGGAATGCTAGAAACAAGATCTCATGCATTAATGATATGCATGGTAATAGTTTTGAGGGTACTGAGGTTCCAGCCGCTCTTGTGGACCATTACACAAATTTTTTGGGTACCGATCAGCCTGTTCAAAATCTTAATGATGATGATCTGTTTATTAACACGCTGAGCCATGATATGGCGGCCCATATGGTTAGACAGGTGACTAGAGAAGAAGTTAAAAAAGCCATTTTTAGCATTGGTGAGAATAAGGCTCCCGGGCCGGATGGGTTCACTTCTGCGTTCTTTAAGAATGCTTGGGATATTATTGGTGATGAGGTGACAAAAGCGGTTCTCGATTTCTTTGATAATGGTAAGCTCCTTAAGCAAGTCAATCACACCATTATTGCTCTAATTCCTAAGAAGGATACTCCTAACTCCGTTTTAGACTATCGGCCCATATCTTGCTGTAATGTTTTGTTTAAGTGTGTTAGCAAGATTATAACGGACAGGCTCAAGGGAAGTTTGAATAAGTTGGTCAGCATAAACCAATCGGCTTTTATTCCGGGTAGGAAAATATCGGACAACATTCTCCTTACTCAGGAACTCATGCACAATTATCATCTTAATAGAGGGCCCCCAAGATGTGCATTCAAGATCGATATTCAAAAGGCTTACGATACAGTCAGTTGGCAGTTTCTTGAGTCCATTCTGCATGGGTTTGGGTTTCATCATAAAATGGTTAATTGGATAATGACATGTGTTTCAACGGTGTCATATTCTTTAAGCATTAACGGAGAGCTTCATGGTTATTTTGCGGGTAAGCGTGGTCTTAGACAAGGGGATCCTCTGTCCCCTTATTTATTTACGCTAGTCATGGAAGTCTTAACCCTTCTATTACATCAATCCTCATCACATGTGTCGTTTAAGTTTCATGCTCGCTGCTCTAAACAGAAGATCATTAGTCTTTCATTTGCTGATGACCTATTTCTATTTGCTCATGGTGATAGTGGTTCGGTTAAGTATCTTAGGGAGGCCCTTGATAAATTTTCTCCAGCCTCGGGTCTGTGTCCTAATCTGGCTAAGAGTACTGTTTTCTTCTGTAATGTTCCTCGTGCCATTAAAGATCAGATTTTGCACATTATGCCGTTTCAAGAGGGTTCGTTTCCGGTTCGTTATCTTGGGGTGCCGTTGATTTCTACTAGATTGGCTGCCAAGGATTGCAAAATCCTTTTAGAGCGTATGGATAGACGAGTTGACAATTGGATGTCAAAATCTCTCTCATTTGCAGGGAGACTTCAACTTATCAATTCTGTTCTTGTGGCCTTATACTCCTATTGGGCGTCGGTTATGATGCTCCCATCTAGTATCTTAAAGGATCTGGAGAAACGTCTTCGTAGATTCCTTTGGAATGGTGGTAATCCGGGTTCGGTTCGTGCTAAAGTAGCCTGGAAGGATGTTTGTATGCCGAAAGATGAGGGTGGCTTAGGTATTCGGAGCATAGTGGATGTTAATAAGGCTCTTTTAACATCCCATATATGGAGCTTAGTCACAAATCGTCCTTCTCTTTGGGTCCAATGGATTCACGCTTACAAGCTGAAAGGTAAAAGTTTTTGGGAAGTGCAATGTAGTAATAATGTTAGCTGGGGATGGAGGAAACTCTTATCCATCCGTTCGACTGTTCGACCATTTTTTTGGATGTCCATTCGTAGTGGACGACAAACTAACGTTTGGAGTGATAACTGGTGCACATACAATCCGATTAGATCATTCATAACCCCTAGAGCTATTGCTAATGCGGGTTTTTCTTTAAATGCTACGGTGGCTAATGTTGTGGCGGATGATGGCCAATGGTTATGGCCTCTAGCATGGTATGATCTTTTTCCTGTTCTTATCAACATTTGTTCTATCCAGATTGCTCCTAATACAAAGGACCGGTTTTGCTGGAAAGATTTGGAAGGTAATCTTCAAGGTTTTAGTTCTTGGGAGGTTTGGAATTGTTTGCGGAATAGGTGTCGTAAGGTATTATGGGCTAGTTCGGTTTGGTTATCAAAAACAAGTTGAAAACGCAAGACAGGATGGCCATTTGGGAAGCGGGTAGTGCTACTAATTTGCGTCTTATGTGTTGCCCTCTATGCAAGTCTGACCGTGATTCAAGAGACCACCTGTTTTTTCAATGTGTATATGCTTCAGAGGTTTGGAGATTGGTCAGGCATTTGGTCGACATGGAGAATGTAACGGATACCTGGGATTCTATCATGCAATGGATGGAGCTTAATGCTAATTCTAGAACTATGGATAACATTATTTGTAGGATTCTGGTAGCGGCTTCAACGTACTTTGTTTGGCAGGAAAGAAATAACAGATTATTTTCTCATAATCAGCGGAATGCGAGTGTGCTTGCAAAGGTAGTCATTGAGACGGTGCGACTCAGAATTATGGGGTTCCGGTTTGGTAGAGACCCGAAACAAAAGAAGATTTTGGACAGGTGGCTGATCTCGAAGAACAACATAGAGGTTGATCCCCGCTAGAGCGGCTCTTCTGGTTTTAGGCGTGTTTGTTTTTGGGCCGTGTTTTATTTTCTTGTATTTCAGTTTGTTTTGGTTGTGACGTTTGTCGGGTTGTTGTTTTGTTGTCCTAGTATTGGTATGCCAAGTCTAGTAGTGTGTATCGGTGTCACGATGCACCCTGTTTTTTTTATTTGGTTGATATAAAATTTCACCGGGGTAACCCTTTACCCAAAAAACAATTATTCTAAATTAAAACCTATTTTAAACTAAATGAGTCCACCTAAATAAGCCTATATAAAAACTTAATTTAACCTGCCTAAATAAAGCCCAAGTGTCAACCCATTTAAATAATAAGCCCACATCTTATAATCTCTTCCCGTCCCAGGTATGTTACCTCATCTCAGTTGGCGTCACCCTCATTCCAGCAATTCGATTGCAAAATCTGACTTTACAAACTTCATTGAAAAAAAAAAACTATTTTTTCATTATTGGCGTTTCAACGAGAAAAAGTAAAGTTAAGTCTAATGACCAGTATACCAAAGGTAAGAAAGGTTTCTCTATGTTTTTACTATCACTCATATGTATTTACTATCACTCAAACAAGATCACCATATTAAATATATTTTGTTAACATTATCATTTGTTGCACAAAAATTAATTTTGAGTTTGTAAGACTTATATATATCTTAATTTTGTAAAACTTTTTCAGATGGTCTTTAGCATATACAATTTTTGTGTCTATAGATATTACACTTTGTCGCTTGATAATTTAACTTTTAATGATTTTGACAGTGCGTGTGACGGTCGATCCATGGTCTGACCACGACAGTGACTTTGTGTAAGAATAAATATATTTATATATGTATTTATTTATGGTCATCGTTATCATTTATCTTATATATTTGATCAAAATATTATAATTCCTTATTAGAGTGATAAGTGTCAATATTATTCCTTATTAGAGTGATAAGTGTCCATAATATTGTCATTTTATATGGCCGAATTGCCCTTCTAGTTTACAGAATTACATATAAAATGACCGAATTGCCCTTCTCGTTAACAAAAAAATGGATGAAGTTAACCCAGTAGATTAAAATGGCAACGGTGAAACCTTTTTGGACCCATAGACGAAAAATGAAACCTTTGAACTAAACTGGCAACATGACCCAAACCACAAGGACTAAAATGGCATTTGTTCTTATTTTGATATCATAAAAATTGAAGAATTTGTTATCATGATCCATGTATCCACTGCATTCTTCCCACTTTTATGATGACAAAAAATAGCAACATATAACATGGTTGTTAAAAATAAATGATGTTTGGTCTCTTTGTAGAACCATAATATTATTGTTATGAGTGAAATTCTGAGCCCATATCCTGAATAATATCTTGACTGTATGATAAATATCCCTATCAGGATGCTGACTCAGGATATTGGTAACATACTGGTGTGGTATCCTGAGGATTACTAACAGATTTGTGCAGGAGTACGAGCTCAAGTTTGCAACGTTCATGAAGACCTCTTCTCCTGAAGACTCGGTCCAAGTTGTTCGAAGAAAGACGTTGAGGCCGCTTTACTTGGTCTCCAACGTTAACTAAAGAATATTCGATGGCATCCCCCCATTTGTAGAAGATTTCGTTTTCATTTCTTAGCTATAAATAGACGGATATATCAGATCGAATAGGACACAACACTCATTGCTCTCGAACACTTCTACTCTCTCACAACTCTCACTTTCTGAAAAAGCATTGTAACACTTAGTAGCGATCTGATCAATATCCTGCACTGTATCCTGACATTTGAAGTAATAAGAAGAACAAGGCAGCTGCGATTGTCAGCTCACGAGGTTTTGTGTCGGCGATCTAGATTGATCAAGGACTTTCCTCGTACATCTCGTGTCACCCTTTACTTTCTGTTCATTGTTTGATTGTAGATATAGCTCAATATCCTGAGCTATATCCTGAATACTGTTTTTGCAAACAACCAACTCAGCATATTTTCAACACACATTCTTAGCACACTACCTCACTTAACTAATTTGATCACTAAATTGCTTAGGTAATTTTTGACCAAAACAATTTGGCGCCCACCGTGGGGCAAGTGGTGTTATTTCTACTAAAAGCTTTTGCAAAATCATTACTTGGTTTTCTATTTTCAAAATTTTTTGCCACATTATTTTCAATGGCCTCAAGATCAAACATGAGCTCCTCCACCGTGTCTGCTACAACCTCTGCAACAATTGGTTCGTTGCTTCCACCACCTCCTCCAAGGACGCAAGCCTCCTCACAACCTCAGGATATTATACCTACTCGGAGTGTTCAGGGATCTGCTCCTGTTTTGACCTCTAATGATGAAATTCTAACTTTATTTGGTAGTATACAGGAACAGATGAAGCAACAGCAGGAGACCAACCAAATGCTCATGAGAGAGATACAACTCTTGAAATCCAGCTCAAGTAGGCCCACTGAGGATATTGTCACTCCATTGCAGCCCAGAGCTTTGAACTTCAGTTCTGCAGTATATACTGAGGATAACAGGGTGAATATTGTGCCTAGCCATTCCCAAAGTCATATTCCTGAGATACCCTCTTCGGTTAGCGTGTCAACTGTGAGAAGTTCAGGATATGCTTTAGGATATGGCCAGAATACTCAGACTGGTAACGTATCTAATAATAATAATAATACTCTTGCTACTAATGGTATTGGATCTTTGCAGGATGCAGTTATGACATCAGCACTTTCCACGGAGCTTCAGAAGTTAAAGGACATGATATCCAGTATACCTGGAGTAGTCCAGCCGATCCAAGAAGCATCCTAGGATAGCCACAAGATATATCGGTTTGCACATCCTATATGTGATGCTGAGATCCCAAAAAGATTTCAACCCCCCAACATGAAGCTCTATGACGGAACCACGGATCCTGAGGAGCATATTGCCCAGTATAGAGAAAGGATGGAAATCAACCCTATCTCAAGGAAGCATGCCTCTGCAAGGGTTTTGGTTCTACCTTAACAAAATCGGCCTTAAAATGGCTCTTAAACGTTCCGCCTCATTCGATTACATCATTTGCTCACTTAGTCAATTTATTTAATAGTCAATTTTCTTCCAGTCGAAGTTTTGAAAAACTAACCAGTGACCTCTACAGGATAACTCAGTGACCTCAGGAATCCTTGAGGGATTATGTGAACAAGTTCAGCCGGGAATCCTTAGATATTCCGCATCTTGATGTTGCAACAGCTGTGCAGGCTTTCAAGATGGGGTTACAAAAAGATTCTCAATTTTACCAGGATCTTGTAATGAACCCATGCAGGAACCTGGATGAAGCTCGGAACAGGGCTTTAAGATATATTCGACTAGAGTATAACAAAAAGATGCAAGAGAGAATTAATTCATCCACAACCTATGAGTCAACCAAAAGGAAATCAGAATCCTCGTACAAACCATATCGCTCTAAGCCATATGACAGAAATGACAGCAAGAAAGTGAATGCTGTTGTAGACGAGGATCCTGAGGAGTATCCTGAATTATCTGAATATTGTTTATCTGTTAACATACCTGAACTGATGTATGCTATGCAGGGTTTAGGAGATAAAGCAAGGTGGCCCCGAAAGAATCAACAAAAAACTGATTGGAATGATAAGTCCAAATGGTGTGCCTTCCATGAGGATTTCGGACATGTTACTAAGGATTGCATTGCTCTGAGGAAAGAAATAAGCTATCTCCTGAGTAATGGATATCTGAAGGATCTCCTGGGAAGAAAGAAGAATAAGGGTCAGGATACTGAGAAGGATCCTGAACGAGTAGTGTCACCTCCTGCGGATGCCAAGATAATTAACTTTATTTCAGGAGGATCCGATATTTGTGGGACTTCATATTCTGCGGCCAAGAGACATGCAAAGGAGGCTAAGGCCGAAAGAGAAGATAAGCCAACCAGGATGACGACCCTCACGACTGATAAAGTGATCTCCTTCGACAGTGATGAAAGGGATACTGTCCAGGATCCTCACCATGATGCTCTGGTAATAACGTTATATGTGGCTAACCATTTTGTACGCAGGATACTGGTGGATAATGGCAGCTCCGTCAACATAATTCAACTAGAGACGTTAAAGAGAATGAATGTATCCCCGATGGATATCACTTCAAAGTCCACTGTACTTGTTGGGTTCAGTGGAGAAGCTAGGAATACCGTGGGAGAGATAAAGTTACCAGTATATGTTGAAGGGGTCAACTCAATGCAACGCTTTTGTGTAATGGACTCCTTATCCTGCTATAATATTATATTTGGTAGGCTGTGGATCCATGATATGAAAGCTGCGCCGTCAACCTATCATCAATGGATCAAGATCCCTACTCCTTGGGGGTTGTCAAGGTGGATAGTGATCAATAGGAGGCAAAGGAGTGTTACTCATCCTCGATGAAATACTCAACCAAGCCTAATGCAAAATAGCAATTAAAGATGCGGGCCTAGGATATCATGGACGCTTCAAAGCAGGATGTAAAAAAAATTATCCTGGATCAGGATAATCCAGATATCTCGGTGCTCGTGGGAACCAATATCCCTCAGGATATTGAGGATCAATTGACTAACTTTTTGAAATGCAGGATGTCAACATTCTCGTGGAAGCACGAGGATATGACAGGTATTTCCAAGGATATTATAACTCATAAGCTCGGTATTGACAGGTCATTCAAGCCTGTCCAACAAAAGAGAAGGAAATTTGCTCCGGAACGAAATATGATTATTCAAGAAGAAGTAGAGAGGTTATTGAAATCCAAGATGATCAGGGAGGTCAAATTTCCAAGATGGCTAGCAAATGTAGTTGTGGTGCAGAAGAAAAATAGGAAATGGAGAGTTTGTGTAGATTACACAGACTTGAACAAAGCTTGTCCCAAAGACCCATTTCCTCTTCCTCATATTGACTCAATGGTAGATGCTACTGCCGGCCATGAGATGTTAACCTTCATGGATGCAACCTCAGGATTCCAGCAGATCCAAATGGAACCTTCGGACCAGGAGGATATTGCTTTCATGACACGACTTATTGTTATACTATTATGCCCTTTGGTTTGAAAAATATAGGTGCAACATACCAAAGATTGGTAAACATGATGTTTAAATACAAGCTGGGGGACACCATGGAGGTGTACATCGATGACATGGTAGTGAAATTTAAGAAGACTGAGGATCACCTCCAGGATATTAAGGGAGCATTTGATTTCCTGGATCAATATAACATGAAGCTAAATCCTGCCAAGTGCCATTTTGGAGTAGGGACAGAAAAGTTTTTAGGATATATGGTGACTAAAAGAGGGATAAAAGCGAGCCCAGAACAGATCAAAGCCATCTTGGATATCAAGTCACCTTCCAACATGAAAAATGTACAAAGACTGACGGGATGAGTAGCAACATTAAACAGATTTATCTCAAGATACTCAGAAAAATGAATGGAATTTTATGATATCCTGAATAAGAATAAGAAGTTCGAATGGGGAGAGAAGCATGAAGCAGCCTTGCAGGATTTGAAGCAGTATCTTTCAACTGCACCTCTATTGATGAAGCCTGAGGATGGCGAACCATTATCCCTATACCTCGCAGTATCAGGGAATGCTGTAAGTGCTGTTCTTATAAAGGATCATGAAGGTCAGCAGTATCATGTCTATTATGTTAGCAAAAGTTTATTAGATGCTGAAACTAGATATTCTCATTTAGAAAAATTAATATTAGCCCTAGTTATGGCATCAACAAAGCTTAGACATTACTTTGAAACACATAGGATTCATGTTAAAACCAATTATTCTGTTAAAAATTTGCTTAGGAAACCTGAGATGTCAGTTAGAATGGCTAAGTGATCAGTAAAATTAAGTGCCTATGATCTAGTATATGAACCTAGAAATGCCATAAAGTCTCAGGCTCTAGCTGACTTTGTGGTAGACCTAGAAGTTCAACAACTAGGAGAAACCTCAGAATTCTGGACATTATATACTGATGGTGCATCTAATGTTAGAGTTGTAGGATTGGGTATTGTTCTGGGTGAAATTCTGAGCCCATATCCTGATTTTGTATCTTGATTTTTTATTAGTTGTATATGATCAGGATACCAGATCAGGATACCGGATCAGGATACCGTATCAGGATACCGGGCCAGGATATTGGTAATATCCTGAGGCAGTATCCTGACTATTACTAACGACTGGCTTGTAAAACGTTGGTTGCAAGGTACCAACGTAAAAATACTTGATCTACCTGAAGACTCGCTCAAGGTGGTTGAAAAATGGACGTTGATGGTGGAAGAATGGGTCTTGTAACGGTCAGAAAGGCATATTCCGCGAGAATATCGGATGTTGGTCAATGTTATTGACATTGTAACGGTTATATGAGCTGAAGACCGGGTTTTGTAGTCAATAAGCACGTGGAAAACAAGTAGAAAGAGTCCCCCAACGTTCAGAATGGAATATTCCCAGCATCCCGGAATAATAGGAGAGTTAGTTTGTTTTTTGAAACTATAAAAAGGGGGGATCGGATCATAGGTAGACACAACTTTTCACACACTTTCACTCACACTCTTTGTTCTCTAGCTACTAGCAACCACTACACACAAACACTTATACTCAAATCTCATTGTAACACTTAGTTGATCCGTATCATATCCTGCACTGTATCCTGATATTTGAAGTAATAGAAGAACAAGGCAGCTGCGATTGTCAGCTCCCGAGGTTTTATGCCGGCGATCTAGATTGATCAAGGGCTTTCCTCGTACATCTCGTGTCATTTACTTTACTTTTTTGCTCATTGTTTGATAACAGATACGACTCTATATCCTGAGCCGTATCCTGAAACTGTTTTTGCAAATAACTCACTTAACATATTTTTGAACACATTCTCTTAGCACACTACCTCACTTAACTAATTTGATCACTAAATTGCTTCGGTAATTTTTGACCAAAACAATTTGGCGCCCACCGTGGGGCAAGTGGTGCTATTTCTACTAAAAACTTTTGCAAAATCGTTACTTGGTTTTCTATTTTCAAAACTTTTTGCTACATTATTTTCAATGGCCTCGAGATCAAACATGAGCTCTTCCACCATGTCAGCTACAACCTCTGCAACAATTGGTTTGGTGCTTCCTCCTCCTCCACAAGTTCAAGCTCCTTAAAGAGAAATGAAAGCCAAATATCCTGAGACACTCCTTCCTTTCAGAATGTCAACAGATCTGGTGTTCTAGGGAGAACTCCTGTTATGGTTTCTAATGATAAAATTTTAACTTTGTTTGGTGATATACATGATCAAATGAAGAAACAACAAGAGACTAACCAAGTCATAATGAAGGAAATACAACCCTTGAAGTCTAACTCCAAGTGAGCTGCTGAGGATACTGATACCCATCTGCAGGCCAGGATGTTGAACTTTAGTTCAGCAGTATATACTGAGGATAATCAGGGCAATATCATACCGAGTCGTTCTCAGAGAAATATTCCGGAGATACCCTTAACGGCTAGAATGTCGACTGTGAGGGATCCAGGATATGCTCCAGGATACGCTCCAGGATATGGCTAGAATCGCCAAAATGGTAACTTGTCTGTTAACACCAGTATCCTTGTTACTAATAATTATGGATCATTGCAGGATACAGGTGTGACATCAGCGATAACCAGAGAGCTTCAAAAGTTGAAGGATATGATATCAAGTGTGCCTGGGATAGTGCAGCCTATACAGGAAGTATCCCGGGATAGTCATAACATATCCCGCTTTGCTCACCCCATTTGTGATGCAGAAATCCCAAAGAGATTCCAGACTCCCAACGTGAAGCCGTATGATGGGACGACGGATCCTGAGGAGCATATTGCCCAGTATAGGGAGAGGATGGAGATTAACCCTATCCCGTCAGATCTTAAAGAAGCATGCTTGTGCAAGGGCTCCGGCTCTACTTTAATAGGATCAGCCTTGATATGGCTTCTAAATGTTCCTCCTTATTCAATTACATCGTTTGCTCATTTAGTTAATTTATTTAATAGTCAATTTTCTTACAGCAGGAGCTTTGAAAAACTAACAAGTGATCTTTACAGGATAGCACAGGGACCTCAAGAATCCCTGTGGGACTATGTTAACAAATTTAGTAGAGAATCCCTGGATATCCCGAACCTTGATGTTGCCACGGCAGTACAAGCGTTCAAAATGGGGTTACAGAAGGATTCTCAATCTTATCAAGATCTTGTGGTGAATCCTTGCAGGAACTTAGACGAAGCTTGGAACAGGGCCTTAAGATACATAAGGCTCGAGGATGACAAGAAAATGCAAGAGGGGATGAATGCATCCTCAACATATGAATCAACTAACAGGAAGTCAGAATCCTCGTATAAACCATATCGCTCTAAGCCATATGGCCGGACAACAAAAAAGTGAATGTTGTTGAAGACGAGGATCTTGAGGAGTATCCTGAGTTATCTAAATATTATTTTTCTGTTAATATACCTGAACTGAGGTATGCTATGCAGGGTTTAGGAGACAAAGCAAGATGGCCCCGGAAGAATCAACAAAAAACTGATTGGAAGGATAAATCCAGGTGGTGTGCCTTCCACGAGGATTTCGGACATGTTACTGAGGATTGCATTGCTTTAAGGAAAGAAATAAGCTATCTCTTGAGCAAGGGATATCTGAAGGATCTCTTAGGAAGAAAGAAGAATAAGGGTTAGGATACTGAGAAGGATCCTGAACGAGCAGCCTCACCTCCCGCGGATGCCAAGATAATCAACTTCATTTCGGGAGGAGCCGACATTTGTGGGACTTCGTATTCGGCGACGAAGAGACATGCAAAAGAAGCTAAGGCTGAAAGGGGAGACAAACCTGTCAGGATGACTACCCTCACAACTGACAAAGTGATCACATTTGATGCTGATGACAGGGATACTGTCCAAGATCCTCATCATGATGCTCTAGTAATAACGTTGTATGTGGCTAACCATTTTGTACGCAGGCAGCTCCGTCAATATAATCCAACTAGAGACTCTGAAGAGAATGAATGTATCTCCGATGGATATCGCTTCAAACTCCACCGTGCTTGTTGGGTTCAGTGGAGAGGCTAGGAACACAGTGGGAGAGATAAAGTTACCAGTATATGTTGAAGGAGTCAACTCGATACAACGTTTCTGTGTGATGGATTCTCTATCCTGCTATAACATCATATTGGGAAGACTATGGATTCATGATATGAAGGCTGTGCCATCAACATATCACCAATGCATCAAGATCCCTACCCCTTGGGGAGTTTTCAAAGTCGATAGTGATCAGCAGGAGGTGAAAGAATGTTACTCATCCTCGATGAAATCCTCGACCAAGCCTAGTGCAGCATAGCAATTAAAGATGCGGGCCCAGGATATCGTGGAGGATCCAGAGCAGGATGTGAAGAAAATTATCCTGGATCAGGATAATCCTGATATCTCGGTGCTCGTAGGAACCAATATCTCTCAGGATATTGAAGAGCAGTTAACTAACTTTTTGAAATGCAGGATGTCAACGTTTGCATGGAAGCATAAGGATATGACAGGTATATCCAAAGACATTATCACTCACAAGCTTGGAATTGACAGATCATTCAAGCCTGTTCAGCAAAAAAGAAGAAAATTTGCTCCAGAGCGGAAGACTATTATCCAAGAGGAAGTTGAAAGACTGTTGAAGTCCAGGATGATCAGAGAAGTTAAATTTCCAAGATGGCTAGCAAACGTAGTCGTGGTACAGAAGAAAAATGGGAAATGGAGAGTCTGTGTAGACTACACAGACTTGAACAAGGCTTGTCCTAAAGACCCATTTCCTCTTCCTCACATTAATGCAATGGTGGATGCTACTGCCGGGCATGAAATGTTGACCTTCATGGATGCATCCTCAGGATTTCAGCAGATTCAAATGGAACCTTCTGATCAGGAGGATACTGCCTTCATGACACCAACAGGTATATATTGTTATACGGCTATGCCTTTTTGTTTGAAAAATGCAGGTGCAACATACCAGAGATTGGTAAATATGATGTTTAAAGACAAGCTGGGGGACACCATGGAGGTATACATTGACGATATGGTGGTAAAATCAAAGAAAGCCCAGGATCACCTCCAGGATATTAAAGGAGCATTTGATATCCTGGACCAATATAACATGAAGCTAAATCCTGCTAAGTGTCATTTCGGAATGGGGGCAGGAAAATTTCTAGGATATATGGTGACCAAAAGAGGAATAGAGGCGAGCCCGGAGCAGATTAAAGCCATCTTGGATATTAAATCACCCTCAAATATGAAAGATGTTCAACAATTAACAGGGAGAGTGGCAGCATTAAACAGATTTATTTCAAGATCCTCAGATAAATGCAAAGAGTTTTATGATATCCTGAAAAAGAACAAGAAATTTGAATGGGGTGAGAAGCATGAAGCGGCCCTGCAGGATTTGAAACAGTATCTCTCAACCGCGCCTCTACTGATGAAGCCTGAGAATGGTGAACCACTATCCCTATACCTCGCAGTATCAGGGAATGCTGTAAGTGCCGTCCTTGTAAAGGATCATGAAGGTCAGCAATATCCTGTTTATTATGTTAGTAAAAGTTTGTTAAATGCTGAAACTAGGTATTCTCATTTAGAAAAATTGATACTAGCATTAGTTATGGCATCAACGAAGCTTAGACATTACTTTGAGACACATAGGATTTGTTAGGGCTGGATTTTTATTATAGGTAATCCTTACACATGATCCTAACCAGTGATCCTTGTTTCTTTGGCAGACAGTGATCCTCAGCAGGACTTCAGGATCAGGATCATGGGACATTATGGTGATCCTCATACTAACGGCCACTTCGACTTAATACAATATTGTTTCGCAGGAACATCTAGCAGGATACGCTCTAGGCGTCATAATCCAGGGACGCGTCTTCACAATTATGGCAGGAGCTAAATCAGAGATAGACGTTGCACAGGATATGGAAACATGGCTTGATTTATGAGCGGCTATTTAGGCTAGATTGTATCTCATTTCTAAAGGGGTAATGAGCTGAATATTAGTTTAGCTACCTAAAATAGGTCACCTACACATGTATAAATACCACTTCTCCATCATTTGGAAAAGGAGACACGACATACAACGCAACTCTCACACACTTAGACACCAAAAGCAATAGTGATCCTTGTACTCAGCTCATTATCATCCAAAGTTGTAATCATATTTTTGTTATATGGAAGTTGGTGATCGGTAGTTGCCATCACCCGAGGTTTTTTATGCCGGAGATCATTCATTGATCAAGGGCTTTTTCCTCGTATAAATCATTGTGTCTTTGCATCTTTATCACAGAAGTGATCCTTTACTTTCATAATTAACCAAGCATCATACCCCGTTTTCATAAAGTTTGGTTACATTATCCTTGTGTGATTTTTGACCAAAACAGTTTGGCGCCCACCGTGGGGCAATTGGTGCTTCATTCATAAGAAAATCTTTTGTTCGAAATCATTTCAAAGAGTTACATGGCTTCATCATTGAAGAACACGTCCACGGCGATGTCTGCAGTCACCTCATCACAGATCACCTTGCCTCCTCCACCGGCAGGATCTCAGAAAAATACTGAGAAGAGATCAACTCCCACTTTCTCTAAACCTCTATCTTCTTCTGCTATGAATTCTTCTATTCCCAGTACTAGTGATGTATTTGCTTTAATTTTGCAGATGAAGGATCGTATGCAGCGGCAAGATGAAACTAACGAAAGGATCCTCAGGGAAATTGGAGATCTCAAAAGACAAAAGAAAGCGGCAGAGGATCATTCTCCACTGATGCCCAAATCCTTGAGCTTCGATACTCCAATGATCACTTCCCAGCCATCAGGGATCCCCGACGTGCAAATCATAGGGGAGTCAAGAGGATCACGTCTCAACTCGGCAGCAATGACTCAGACATCAGATTCACATTTTCAGCCAATAGGATCCTATCCTCAATACATGGGATCCTTCATGAATTCAGGAGCCTATCCGGGGGCACAACAGTTTCAAGGATCCTACTTTGTTCCAGGATCATCCCAGGTTCAAGGATCCTCCTTTGTTCCAGGATCATCCCAGGTTCAAGGATCCTCCTTTGTTCCAGGATCATCCCAGACACCAGGATCCTTCCAGATGCCAGGATCCCTAAAAAGTTTGCAAACAGGAAGTCTAGATGTCCATCAAGGGGACTTCATTCCAATGCAGACCATTGCTTCCACTGGTCCCTCTGTTGTTCCGGAATCCCAGCAATATGGATTCCCTAACTTGAACCCAATGGGAGGTAACACTTTAAATAATTATCCTACCACTAACCATGGATTCATGCAGGATACAGGTACCAATCATGCTATGGCCAGGGAATTACAGAAACTAAAGGACATGATCTCAAGTGTTCCAGGGGTAGTCAAGCCTATCCCAGAGATTGCAGATGGAAGCCACAAGGTATCTCGCTTTGCACCACCAATTTGTGATGCAGAGGTACCCAAAAGGTTCCATATCCCTACCATGAAGCTGTATGATGGTACAACGGATCCAGAGGAGCATATAGCACAATACAGGGAGAGGATGGAGATCAATCCTATCCCAGAAAAATTGAAGGAAGCATGCCTATGTAAAGGATTTGGATCCACTCTTACAGGATCAGCTCTTAAATGGCTGCTAAGTCTTCCCCCCTACTCTATTACTTCATTTGCTAATTTAGTTAATTTATTCAATAACCAATTCTCTTGTAGCAGAAAATTTGAAAAATTAACTAGTGATTTGTACAGGATAACTCAAAATCATAATGAATCATTAAGGGATTATATAACTAAATTTAGTAAAGAATCCTTGGACATTCCCAACTTGGATATGGCTACGGCTGTTGAAGCCTTCAAAATGGGACTGCTTAAGGATTCATTATTCTATGATGATCTTGTTATGACACCGTGCAGGAATCTAGATGAAGTAAGAACTCGAGCACTCAGGTTCATTCGGCTAGAGGATGACAAGAGGATCCAGGAGAGACAAGTAGGATCCTCAAAACAAGATAAGCAAGGATCCTCCTTCAAGAGCAACAAGTTCAAATCCTACCATAGAAATGAGAACAAGAATGTGCATGCTGTTGACCAAGAAGAGGATGATGAAGAATATCCTCCAATCTCAGAATATTGTTTTTCCGTTGATAATCATGAACTAATCCTTGCAATGCAGAATCTAGGTGAAAAAGCTAGGTGGCCCAGGAAGAATGATAAACCATCCGGGACTAAAGACAAGTCCAAATGGTGTGCATACCATGAGGATTTCGGGCATCTAACTGAAGATTGCATAGCCTTAAGAAAAGAAATTGGATACCTGCTAAGCAAGGGGCATCTAAAAGAATTGTTAGGGAGAAAAAAGCAAAGGACCCAGGATCCTGAAAGGATCCCTGAAAAGGCTCCAGCACCTCCGGCAAACGCACAAGTGATCAACTTTATATCCGGAGGATCAGACATCTGTGGTACATCCTTCTCGGCGGCCAAAAGACATGCAAAAGAATCAAAAATGGATAATGGAGAAAGGCCTATTAGAACATCAAGTGTCTCAGAAGGGAAGATGATAACATTTGATGAGGATGATCGCATCAACATTCAGGATCCTCACCATGATAGTTTAGTTATCACTCTCTTTATCTCTAACCATTTTGTCCGCAGGATCCTTATTGATGGAGGGAGCTCAGTGAACATCATCCAGCTTGATGTTCTGAAGAAAATGGGTATCCCAGAATCAGACATCACACCGAGATCCTCCGTGCTTGTAGGATTCAGTGGAGAAACGAAGAAAACTCTGGGGGACATCAAACTCCCAATCTACGTGGAAGGATTACATAATTACCAAAAATTTTGTGTTATTGACTGTTTGTCTTGTTGCAACGTTATCCTTGGCAGGCCTTGGATACATGACATGAAAGCAGTTCCATCTACCTACCATCAATGTGTGAAGCTCCCTAGCCCATGGGGGATAATCAAGATCGACAGTGATCAGCAGGAGGCTAAGGATTGTTATACCTCATCCATGAAGCCAACCTCGAAGCCAAGGGAGCAATAGCAATTACAGTATCCTCCGAGGAATGTCTTGGAGGCAAGGGAACAAGATGTGGACGAAATCCTCTTGGATCCTAGTGATCCTGAATCAAAAATCTATATTGGATCAGGGATCCTTGGCAAGATGAAAGAAGACATGATATCCTTCCTCAAAAGAAGAAAATCTACCTTTGCTTGGAAACATGAAGATATGACAGGTATATCTAAGGATATTATTACTCACAAACTTGGCATTGACAGGTCTATCAAACCAATCCATCAAAAAAGGAGGAAGTTTGCACCAGAAAGGAATGCCATTATCCAAGAAGAAGTAGAGAGACTACTTCGAGCAGGTATGATCAGAGAGGTAAAGTATCCAAAATGGTTAGCCAATGTGGTTGTTGTCCAAAAGAAAAACGGAAAGTGGAGGGTATGTGTCGATTTCACTGATTTGAATAAGGTATGTCCCAAGGATCCTTTCCCATTACCCCACATTGACTCCATGGTGGATGCAACAGCGGGGCATGAACTGTTAACCTTTATGGATGCATCATCTGGATTCCAACAAATTCAGATGGAACCATCTGACCAAGAGGATACAGCCTTTATGACCCCAACCGGTTTATATTGTTATATTGCCATGCCTTTTGGACTAAGAAATGCAGGTGCAACATATCAAAGGCTGGTAAATATGATGTTCAAAGATCAAATCGGAAAAACTATGGAGGTGTACATAGATGATATGGTGGTCAAGTCAAAGAAAGCTGAGGATCACCTAAGGGACTTGGAAGAAGCATTCGATATCCTTGATAATTACAACATGAAACTTAATCCTTCAAAATGCCATTTTGGTGTTAAGGCAGGAAAGTTCTTAGGATACATGGTAACCCAGAGGGGCATTGAAGCAAGCCCGGAACAAATCAAAGCATTAATAAATATCAAATCTCCTGCCAATGCCAAGGATGTTCAAAGACTGACAGGCAGGATAGCAGCTTTGAACAGGTTCATATCGAAATCCTCAGAAAAATGCAAAGAATTCTACGATATCCTAAGGAAGAATAAGAAGTTTGAATGGAATGAGAAACATGAGAACGCTTTACAAGCCCTTAAAGAATATATGTCCTCAGCACCAGCATTAGCAAAACCGGAAAAAGGAGATGTGTTATCCTTATACCTGGCGGTATCCTCAACCGCTGTAAGTGCAGTCCTTGTCAAGGATCATGAAGGTACACAATATCCTATCTACTATGTAAGTAAAAGTTTACTTGATGCCGAATCCAGGTACTCACACCTCGAAAAACTTATTCTTGCATTAATCATGGCATCCACTAAGTTAAGGCATTATTTTGAAACCCATACTATTGTTGTTAAAACTAATTTTCCAATTAAGAGTGTCCTCAGGAAACCGGAGATGTCAGGGAGAATGGCTAAGTGGGCAGTGAAGCTTAGTGCCCATGATATAAGATATGAACCAAGAACAGCCATTAAATCTCAAGCACTAGCTGACTTTGTGGCTGATTTCAGTAGTGATCTACAAAAAGAAGCGGAATTGGAGGTCCAGCAGCTGGATGAGACCAAGGATCCTTGGATACTACACACTGACGGATCCTCAAATATCAAAGGCACAGGGCTAGGGATCCTACTAAAATCGCCACAGGGGGACATAATACCCCACTCCATAGCCTGTGAGTTCCAAGCAACTAACAATGAGGCTGAGTATGAAGCCTTAATTGCTGGCTTACAGATTGCTAAGGATATGGGGGTAAAATATCTCGAAGTATATGTAGACTCATTATTGATCACCAATCACTTTAATGGATCCTATGCTGTTAAAGGTGAAAAACTAACCAAATATTTAGAGATAGTCAAAGAATTGGCACTCTCTTTTGTTTCTTTTAGCTTAACACAGGTACCAAGGGAGGATAACACGGAAGCTGATGCATTGGCCAACCTAGGATCATCCTTAAAAATTCCAGAAGACATAAGTATCCCTATCATCCATATCCTGGCTCCTGCTATTGAAAATCAAGTGGCCATGGAAATAGAAGAGGATACTGCAGTAATCCCTAGTGAAGAAGCTCAATCTTATTCAGGATCATGGATCCCACCAATCATGAAATACTTGCAAAACGGAGAGATTCCAATAGGAGAAAATCTTAGAGCTTTCAGGATCAAGGTATCTCAATTTACAATCTTGAATAATGTGCTATATAAACGATCCCTTGCAGGACCATATTTAAGATGTATTGAAGATCCTGAAATTGAAGAAGTGTTGAGGGACTTCCATGAAGGAGACTGTGGAAACCACACTGGGGGCAGGGCATTATTCTCAAGGATCCTTAGAACAGGATACTACTGGCCAACCATGAAAAGGGATGCTATAGAGTATGCTAAGAGGTGTGATCCTTGCCAAAGACATAGCAATATCCTTCACCAACCAGCTGAATTACTACACCCCATACCATCCTCTTGGCCATTCATGAGATGGGGAATGGATATAGTTGGCAAGCTCCCTAAAGCACCTGGTGGAAAAGTATTTATGCTTGCCATGACTGACTATTTTTCCAAGTGGATAGAAGCTGAAGCCTTCGCTCAAGTCAGAGAAAAGGAAGTCATATCCTTCATTAAAAGAAACATTATAACTAGATTTGGCATTCCCTCTGAAATTGTATGTGATAATGGCTCCCAATTCATTGGAAGCAGAACCACTAACTTTTGTGACAGTTGGGGAATCAAGATGATAACATCAACACCAGTTCATCCACAAGCCAATGGTCAAGCAGAATCATCCAACAAGATCATCATCAACAATCTGAAGAAGAAGCTAGGATCCAAGAAAGGAAAATGGGCAGAGGAGTTACCTTATGTGCTATGGGCTGATAGGACAACTCCCAAGAATGCCACCGGTCAAACACCTTTCTCTTTAGTATTTGGGGCAGAAGCAGTGATCCCAACAGAGATGGTGATCCCAACTGCTAGAACAATTGCTCGTGATCCTGAAGAAAATGCTGCAATCCTAGCTCAGGATTTGGATACTATTGAGGAAATCAGGGATCTAGCTAGAACAAGGATGGCAAGCTACCAATAAAGAATGGCTGGTACCTACAACAAAAATGTCAGGATAAGGAAGTTCCAAGTCGGAGATATGGTGTTGAGAAAAGCATTTCAAAATACTATCAATCCTGCTGACGGGAAGCTAGCACCAAAATGGGAAGGTCCCTACTTGATTGAAGCTGAAGCAGGAAAGGGGGCATACAGGTTGCTAACCATGGAAGGAAACTTGTTACCAAGAGCCTGGAATGCTGTTCACTTAAAGAAATATTTCATGTGAACATGATCCTTCATGCATGTGATCCTTACATTGAAGTATCCTTGAAGGATCTCGGAGATATCAGTGATCCTTACTCTGGTAATACGCTTATCCTAAAACTATTGCACTTTCTTACTTTTTGCCTAAGGATAAGGATCATGTATCCTTCATCCTCTACTCACAAACCATTTGAGTTATGATAGTTCAGGTATCTTCAGCAAATCGTCAAAGATCTCCAAGAGCACCACAGATCCTTGGGTCCAACCCCAGTTATCCTTGGGATTATCCCCAGTTTCCGCCAGCAGCGCACGATGATCCTGATATAGTTCACGTCTTTGGGACCAGTACCCACTTTCGGGGCTGACAACCTCATCGTACTGGCTATATTTAGGATCCTACGTATAATGGTAGACGTACCATACATCCGTTCCTAAGGTTTCTAACGTTTTCACGTTAGCTAAGGTTTTGACATTTTCATGTCACTAAGTTTGGATAGTCGCCAGTAAGGGCCATACTCCAGTTTACATACGATCCTTTGGGCTTGTCCCCAGTGATCCTTCGGGATCATCCCCAGTTATCCTTTGGGCTTGTCCCCAGTGATCCTTCGGGATCATCCCCAGTTATCCTTTGGGCATATCCCCAGTTACTAATTTATCTTTTACATTGGCTTAGTCCCAAGTTATATCTCACTTTTCAGGTTTTGGAAGTCTAAACATGTAAGGATCCTTAATCCTTCTTAACTATCAAAGTCTTATCTATGATTGTCTTGATTGAGGGTTAGGATCCTAACTTGGATCCCCAGGTATGATCCTTGACTATTTTGATTATACTCATTATCCTAACCGACCCTTATACTTTGACAACCAAACCTATGATCCTTGAACTAAAGTACTTTGAAAACTTTCAATATCAGGATATTTGATCTAGGATCATATCCTAAATTTGGATAACGTATTTTCAACTCTTGCTACTTTAAAATATACTACAAAAACAACTGAGAAACAAGAAGATAAGGATAACAACACAAGGTAAGCCAGAAAAGTTAAGTTATATTATTAAATAAAAGGATCATTAACCCTTTCAAAAAGTTGTCAAAATTGCCAACCCACATTTCTACCAGCAAAACGTGGCCCGTCCACATGGGTTGGCAAAGGGTGTCCATTGTCTATGCGGTCTTAGCATTATGCAGGAAATTAAAAAGCGGCAGGATCACAAAGGTTTCATCCCCAAAACAGAGGATCCCTCCACCTTTTGCAATCCTACCCATTGTTCAAAGGATCCAGAATCCTTAACCCTAAAAACTATTGTTCAAAGATTACAAACCATAATTGTCTCAAACGATCAACAACCACAAAAACCACTACCAAACCTAAAAAATTGGGCTCCGGCCTAGTCAACAATATCCATCATCGCCCAATCATGCAGCCTACTCCTTTGCTGCTCCATCACCACCGGCTGCTCCACCTTGATCCTTGTCAGCATCACCTCCCTCCAGCATTGGGATATCCTCAGCCTCATCCTCGTCCTCCAGGTCTGCCAGCCTTGCCTTCCAACCTTCAACATCCCACGAGCTTTTGTCAAAGGTAGGATCCTGAGCCTCCTCGGCCATCTGAAGTTGTATCTTATACATAGCAATTGCCGCGGAAACCTTAGCATCTTGGGTGATCTCCTGCTTCTCGTTATCCATATCGATCAACCTCTGAGCAGCCTCAGCCTTCATGACCCGGAGTTCCTTCTCAAGATCTCCTATCTTGAGATCCTTTAACACACCCATTTGCTGGAGGTCGGCAATTTGGCTCTCCTGGTCCTCAACATGGCCAAGATAGGTCTCAATCTCGGCAAGTTTCTGCAACAGGAGAAAAAAGATAAGCTTAGGATCAGATGATCCTCAAGAAAAGCAGGATACACAAACAGGATACGCGAGACGAATAACCAACAGGGACAGTGATCCTTACCTCATTCACGTAGTCGAGGAATTGCTGACGGAGAAGGGGAAATCCCTGGAGATCATCTGAAGCCTTCCTCTTCTTCCCTTTGCCTCGGATAGGCGCTTTAGGAGCTGATGCTGAAGGACTGGCAGCAGGAGCCTTCTTCTTTGAAGACGTGACATTGGCAAGATCACTTATCCCAAATTTGGAGGCAGATTTAACAGACCTGGCAGATTTTCCAGCACCTACACAATTCAGAAACAAGATAAGTTCCCTTGTTAAATTAAATACTCTTACATAAAACTTACTTTCTATGAGGATACTTACTTGACATTGTGGCAGATGCAGAGGATATCTCTTGAGAATCTTGGATAGTGACTTGGAAGCTTCTAACTTCAGGATCAAGCTTTTTAAAAGCTAGGACTCTCTCTTTTGCAGCAGGGCTTAATTTCAAATGAGCAATGGATATAGCTGCACAAAAGATAAAAAGAGATATTAGTGATCCTCATTATATGAGACAAGGCTGATAGTGATCCTTCGAGGATCCTCTATCCTACCATGAATGGCCCATTCCTTGGGCAGATCCTCCCCATCTGGGATGGAATCCCTCCTAACAAAGAAAAAGCGACGCTTCCAGTTTGAATCGTTCTTAGTAACCTTGAAAACAGGATGATCCTCCCCGGCTTTCCGTTTCAACAAATACCGGTGAGAACCGAATGTGGTGAGATCGTAAAACTCAGCTAACTCCGCCATCCCCAGATCAATCCCTTCCTGCTCGATGATCCTCTCAAAGGTATACAGAACCCTCCAGATCATCGGCATAGCTTGGATATATGAGATGCCGGTTAAGGAAAAGAAAGATTGGGTGAACGATGGGAAAGGATATGAATACCCTATAGTGAATGGAGTAGCAGGAAAAGCCACCCAGGTATTCGAAACAGAGTCACTCAGAGCGGTAGGTGTGAAGGATTTGAAAACAGCATTCGCCAGGAAACAATGACGAATTCTGTCTATGTGAACATCAGTGAAACAACACCTCTCCGTAGGAGAATCCTTGATAATCCCCTGGCTTTTTAAGGGACTATCCTTCTTGGGATCCTTGTGTGGAGAATTCCGGAGCAACATGTTTGTGACGGGACGGAAACAGAGTAGAAGCAGAAAACAGAGCAAAGAGAAAAGAAAGAGAGAAAGATACCTGATCAATCTTCGGTGCAGAATATAAAGGGAGTGTATCTTGAATTTAAATACAAACTGATCCTCACCCTATCTCCTATTTATAATCATGATTTGCAGGGATTGTCACATCCATGACGTAATGATCGTAACGGCTAGTTCAATATTAACGGCTAGTTACTCGGAGTTGCCCGTTGGAGATAAGATCAAAACAAAATACAACTCGTTAATTTACAATCAACTCCTTATATTTTGGGGGCAATTGTTAGGGCTGGATTTTTATTATAGGTAATCCTTACACATGATCCTAACCAGTGATCCTTGTTTCTTTGGCAGACAGTGATCCTCAGCAGGACTTCAGGATCAGGATCATGGGACATTATGGTGATCCTCATACTAACGGCCACTTCGACTTAATACAATATTGTTTCGCAGGAACATCTAGCAGGATACGCTCTAGGCGTCATAATCCAGGGACGCGTCTTCACAGTTATGGCAGGAGCTAAATCAGAGATAGACGTTGCACAGGATATGGAAACATGGCTTGATTTATGGGCGGCTATTTAGGCTAGATTGTATCTCATTTCTAAAGGGGTAATGAGCTGAATATTAGTTTAGCTACCTAAAATAGGTCACCTACACATGTATAAATACCACTTCTCCATCATTTGGAAAAGGAGACACGACATACAACGCAACTCTCACACACTTAGACACCAAAAGCAATAGTGATCCTTGTACTCAGCTCATTATCATCCAAAGTTGTAATCATATTTTTGTTATATGGAAGTTGGTGATCGGTAGTTGCCATCACCCGAGGTTTTTTATGCCGGAGATCATTCATTGATCAAGGGCTTTTTCCTCGTATAAATCATTGTGTCTTTGCATCTTTATCACAGAAGTGATCCTTTACTTTCATAATTAACCAAGCATCATACCCCGTTTTCATAAAGTTTGGTTACATTATCCTTGTGTGATTTTTGACCAAAACAGGATTCATGTTAAAACAAATTATCCTATAAAAAATGTGCTTAGGAAACCAGAGATGTCAGGCAGGATGGCTAAGTGGTCAGTAAAATTAAGTGCCTATGATCTAATATATGAACCTAGAAATGCCATAAAGTCTCAGGCTTTAGCTGACTTTGTGGCTGATTTCAGTAGTGACATTCAGGATGAGGTAGACCTAGAAGTTCAACAGTTAGGAGAATCTTCAGGATCCTAGACGTTATATACTGATGGTGCATCTAATGTAAGAGGAGTAGGATTGGGAATACTACTAAAATCGCCACAGGGGGACATATTACCCCAGGCTATTAGGTGTGAGTTCCCTGCTACTAATAATGAAGCAGAGTATGAGGCTTTAATTGCAGGATTAGAATTGGCTAAGAATATGAGTATCAAGAATTTGCAAGTATATGTTGACTCCTTGTTAATTACTAATCATTTTAATGGATCCTATGCAGTCAAGGGTGAGAAATTAATCGAATACCTCGATATTCTCAAAAAATTAGCAGGATATTTCGATATTTTTACACTTGAACAGCTACCAAGGGAGGATAATGTTGAAGCAGATGCCTTAGCAAACCTGGGATCATCGATCAGGATACCAGACGGGACCCAAATACCAATATTACATATCTTGTATCCTGCAACGAATCCTCAGGATAAAGAAGTAGCAGGTATTCAGGATCCTGGAGCAGAGTATCCTGAAAAGGATCCTAAATCCTGGATGACTCGAATCATGAGATATCTCAAGGAAGGACATATCCCCGGAGATGAAAATCCTAAGGCATTTAGGATGAAGGTTTCACGATTCACTATTATAAACAATGTTTTATACAAGAAATCTCTTGCAGGACCGTATTTGAGGTGCTTGGAGGGTCCTGAAGCCAAAGAAGTACTTCAGGATATACATGAAGGGGATTGTGGTAACCACACTGGGGGCAGGTCATTGTTCTCCAAAGTATAAGGACTAGGAGGTTTCAAGTCGGAGATTGGGTGTTAAGAAAAGCTTTTCAGAATACTACGAATCCTGCTGATGTAAAATTGGCTCCAAAGTCGGAAGGACCCTATGAGATTGAATCCGAATCAGGAAAAGGAGCATACCGACTCAAGAATATGGAGGGGGATATGCTACCAAAATCCTGGAATGCTATACATCTAAAGCTCTATTTCATGTGAGTTTGGAATTTAATTTCTAACTCAGGATGGTATGAATTCTATCTCTTTTAATATGTTTAATATTATTTACTCTTTTGAACTGATTACTGACTTAAGCATCGGAGGGGTCTTAGCCAAGCTAACACCCACCTTAGTTTAAGGATGTTTTGCAGGATATGCTTCAGGGTATACCTCCAGGATATACACTCGGGATAATTCGGAAGATTAGAGGATTAGCCCCCTCTCTCACGTTTAAGGGATCCTGATCCCTTCACAGGTTTAAAGGTATTCACCTTTCTCACGAATTGGGTTTAAACACCCCGCCTGGAGTGCAAGTTATCCAGGGATAGTTCAAGGTGGCGGGACCAGTTCATGTAAAAGTGGCTGACAATTTCGTTACTGTTGGCTATACCCTGGATCCTTAAGGTATATGAGGATTGATCACCCTCTCTCGCGAAAGGGTATTTTCATACTCTCTAAGGTTTAAAGGTTTTCACCTTTCTAAGTCTTGGAGTTTATACACTCCCGCCTGTAGCGCACGAAAACAAGAGTGTTTTCACACTCTTCTAAGGTATAAAGGTTTTCACCTTTCTAAGTTTCGGGGTTTCCACACCCTCGCCTGTAGCGCACGAAACGTGGGTAAAATCCCCGGTAAAACTCAAAGACTTAAAGGTTTTCACCTTTTCAAGTCTTGAGGTTCTTATACTCCGGCTTAAATGCCTGGAAACGGGGTTTAGTCCCAATAAAATACAAATTTTTTGGATAATCCCAAAGTATATTTTCAAAAAACATAATCATTTACAAGTCTACATAAATTTTTGAAAAAAGATTGCTAAGTTTAAACAACTGGTTGAAGAATTGCTAAAGGATCATATCCCGGTACAACATACTGGTCCTGCACAGACAGGGGACATCCGTGATGGAACATGACGTATGCTGATACTATATCCGACTGGGGACATTTATGCTGGAGCAAGAAGGAAACCTATGCCAACATTATATCCCACTGGGGACATTGCAAATGATTCAAAGGTTTAAGAATGAAGATTATTGCCTAGGTGTTTCTGGTATGGATTCTTACTTTTCCTAAGTTTGAAGGCCTTATCTGAGTAAGTTAAGTTTTTATGAAAATTTGTATTTAACTAAGTTTTTGTCAAACATTCTGAACAAATGTGACAAAGCAATTAAGTATCATACCAGTATCCTGATCAGGATATTCAGAACAAATTTTTCAAAATAACATATAACACGGAGATGAGGTCGAAAAGGTTACTTTATTATTATTGGTCCAAAAAATTGTATTCTTGGTTTCATCTCAAAAAGAGACCCATTCACCAAGAACACAATTAAGTTTTTAAAGCAAAGTTACATAAACAGTTGAAGGCTTCATCCTAAAAACACAGGATCCCTCCACCTTCAACTGTCAAACTATTCTACTTGCAGGAAATGAAAATTGTTCTAAGTACAGGACGACCAGATAATTTAGACCCTACAAAATACAGGTATCACTAAAGACAAACTAACCAGGATACAGGTTCAGTATATGTGTACGAGATACAGGATCTGGATACTTACCTTATTAGGGAAGGAGATCATGGGCTCGATGAATTCCATGAAGCCAAGGTCACCATAAGAGAAACCTTTGGCAGCAGCAGCAGAGGGCTTAGAGCTGATGGCAACATATGGCTCCTTTTTCACCAAGACAGGCTTAGAAAAGCTATCAAGCTCATCTGGATCAAAAGTAGCAGGGTCCTTGATGGAATCTGCGTAAAAGGGAGTAATTCTAATTTCATTACATGATAGTATTCTGAAGTAACCAAACCTATGCAGGAATATTTAAAACAGATATCCTTACCAGACATGTTGGAATGACTAAAAAAAATATATCCGTAGGAATCATGATATCCAACAGTTATATTTTTGGGGACAATTGTTATGGGTGAAATTCTGAGCCCATATCCTGATTTTGTATCTTGATTTTTTATTAGTTGTATATGATCAGGATACCAGATCAGGATACCGGATCAGGATACCGTATCAGGATACCGGGCCAGGATATTGGTAATATCCTGAGGCAGTATCCTGACTATTACTAACGACTGGCTTGTAAAACGTTGGTTGCAAGGTACCAACGTTAAAAGACTTGATCTACCTGAAGACTCGCTCAAGGTGGTTGAAAAATGGACGTTGATGGTGGAAGAATGGGTCTTGTAACGGTCAGAAAGGCATATTCCGCGAGAATATCGGATGTTGGTCAATGTTATTGACATTGCAACGGTTATATGAGCTGAAGACCCGGTTTTGTAGTCAATTAGCACGTGGAAAACAAGTAGAAAGAGTCCCCCAACGTTCAGAATGGAATATTCCCAGCATCCCGGAATAATAGGAGAGTTAGTTTGTTTTTTGTAACTATAAAAAGGGGCGATCGGATCATAGGTAGACACAACTTTTCACACACTTTCACTCACACTCTTTGTTCTCTAGCTACTAGCAACCACTACACACAAACACTTGTACTCAAATCTCATTGTAACACTTAGTTGATCCGTATCATATCCTGCACTGTATCCTGAAGTTTGAAGCAATAAGAAGAACAAGGCAGCTGCGATTGTCAGCTCCCGAGGTTTTATGCCGGCGATCTAGATTGATCAAGGGCTTTCCTCGTACATCTCGTGTCAACACCTTTACATTTTTGCTCATTGTTTGATCGTAAATACAGCTCAATATCCTGAGCCGTATTCTGAATACTGTTTTTCTAAACAACTTAACCAACATATTTTCAACACATTTTTTAGAACACTACCTCACTTAACTAATTTGATCACTTAATTGCTTCGGTAATTTTTGACCAAAACAGGTATACTACTAAAATCGCCACAGGGGGACATATTACCCCAGGCTATTAGATGTGAATTTCCTGCCACTAATAATAAAGCAGAATATGTAGCTTTGATCGTAGGATTAGAGTTGACTAGAAACATGAATATTAAGAGTTTGCAAGTATATGTTGATTCCTTGTTAATTACTAATCATTTTAATGGATCCTACGCAGTTAAAGGTGAGAAGTTAATCGAGTATCTCAAAATTCTCAAAAAATTAGCAGGATATTTCGATGTTTTTACGCTTGAACAGGTACCGAGGGAAGATAATGCTGAAGCAGATGCCTTGGCGAACCTAGGGTCATCCGTCAATATACCTGAAGGAACCCAAATACCAATACTTCACATCCTACATCCTGCTGTGGATCTTTTCAAGACTCAGGATAAGGAGGTAACAAGCATTCAGGATCCTGGTCACGATCCTGATGAAGATCCTAAGTCCTGGACGACTCCAATCATGAAATATCTTAAGGAAGGACACATCCCAAAGGATGAAAATCCTAAGACCTTTAGAATGAAGGTATCACGATTCACTATTATAAATGATGTTTTGTACAAGAAATCTCTTTTAGGACCATACCTGAGTTGCTTGTAGGATCCTGAAACTAAAGAAGTGCTTCAGGATATACACGAAGGGGATTGTGGTAACCATACTAGGGGCAGATCTTTATTTTCAAAGGTATTAAGAACAGGATACTATTGGCCGACAATGAAGAAAGATGCTGCAGAATACGCCCGAAGATGTGATGCATGTTAAAGGCACAGTAACATATTACATCAACCTGCTGAACCACTTTATCCTATTGCTTCCCCTTGCCCATTCATGAAGTGGGGGATGGACATAGTAGGAAAATTGTCAAAAGCTACAGGAGGAAAGTCTTTATGCTGGCAATGACTGACTATTTTTCTAAATGGGTCGAAGCTGAAGTATTTGTTCAAGTTAGAGACCAAAAAGTAGTATGCTTCATAAAAAGGAATATCCTGACCAGATTTGGGGTACCAGCCGAGATTATTTGTGACAATGGTTCTCAGTTTATAAGTAAGAGGACTACTGACTTTTGCAAGAGTTAGGGAATCAAAATGATCACATCTACTCCAGTACATCCTCAAGCAAATGGACAAGCAAAATCCTCGAACAAGATAATTGTCAACAACTTGAAGAAGAGACTAGGAGCTAAGAAAGGAAGATGGGCAGAAGAATTACCCTTTGTTTTGTGGGCTGATAGAACGACAATAAAGAGTGCAACTGGCCAGACTCCATTCTCCTTATTATTTGGAGTGGAAGCAGTGATCCCAACAGAAATGGTGATACCTACAACAAGATCTAACCTCCGGGATCCTGAGCAGAATCCTGAAACTTTGTTTCAAGAATTGGATATTGTGGATGAGACAAGAGATGCAACAAAGCTAAGGATGGCAGCATATCAACAGAGGATATCCAGAGCATATAACAAGAATATAAGGACTAGATGGTTTCAAGTTGGGGATTGGGTGTTAAGAAGGCTTTTCAGAATACTACTAATCCTGCCAATGGAAAGTTAGCTCCAAAGTGGGAAGGACCATATGAGGTTGAATCAGAATCCGGGAAAGGAGCAAACCGACTCAAGAATATGGAGGGGGATATGCTACCAAGATCCTGGAATGCTATACACTTAAAGCTCTATTTCAAGTGAGTTTAGAATTTAATTTCTAACTCAGGATGGTATGGATCCTATCTCTTTTAAATATATTCGAATTTATTTATTATTTTGAACCCAATATTGACTTAAGCATCGGAGGGGTGTTAGCTAAGCTAACACCCACCTTAGTTTAAGGTTATTTTGCAGAATATGCCTCAGGATATAGCTCCAGTATATATGCTCAAGATAAACCGAAAGATTAGAGGATTGGCCCCCTCTCTCACGATTAAGGGATCCTTATCCCTTCAAAGGTTTAAAGGTATTCACCTTTCTCTCGAATTGGGTTTAAACACCCCGCCTGTAGCGCAAGTTATCCAGGGATAGTTCAAGGTAGCGGGACCAGTTCATGTAAAAGTGGCTGACAATTTCGTTACTATTGGCTATATCCTGGATCCTCAAGATATATGAGGATTGATCACCCTCTCTCACGAAAGTGTATTTTCATACTCTCTAAGGTTTAAAGGTTTTCAACTTTCTAAGTCTTGTAGTTTATACACTCCCGCCTGTAGCGCATAAAAGTCAGGGTTTATCCCCAAGATATTAAGGGTTTATCCCCAGGATATTGAGGGTTCATCCCCAGGATATTCAGGGTTTATACTCAGAAAAACTGAAGTTTAAAGAACAGCTTTCGAATAAAGTATGGCTATGTTTGCATTCCTAAGTCTTCAAATATGCTGAACACAGGGGACATACACCATACAATTCAAAGGATGGGTTCAAGTTTCTAAATGTGCACTGGTGACATTCATAAGATGGAAGATTGGAATTGACTCTCTAAGAGTCTTTGGTGTTAGGGCAGGATTTTTATATGACCTGTGATCCTCATGTGTTATCCTATTAGTGATCCTTGCTTCTGTGATAGACAGTGATCCTCAGAAGTGCTTCAGGATCAGGATCATGGATCACCTTAAGGATCCTCATACTAACGATTGTTTATTTGAATTTCGTATTGCTTTGCAGAAGTAGCAAGTTGGACTTGGTCTTGGCAACGTTACTAAGGAATATTGCACGGTTATTTCGCACATGTTTGACTGGAAATGGACGTTGTGGAGAATGTGGGAGCATGGCACGAATTGCGGATAGTTAGTTAGCATAGTTAACTTCTATTTTTAAAGGGGTAACGAGCTAGTTTTTAGAACACTTGGCTAATTTTGGCTACATGCACTCGTACAACTGCACTCTCGAGCATACAGCAAAACACTTAACAGTTTTCACACATTCTTGCACATTACATCATAGTGATCCTTGTACCTAGCTCGTTATTATCCGAAGTTGTAAACATTTGTTGGTTAATTTGAATCGGTGATCGGTAGTTTCCATCACCCGAGGTTTTTTATGCCGGAGACCATTCATTGATCAAGGGCTTTTTCCTCGTATAAATCTTTGTGTCACTTGTGCAATTTACATTTAAGTGATCCTTATCGTTGTTCCTCATTTCAAGCATCATACCTCACAAAATCAGATTTGGTTGTATTATCCTTGTGTGATTTTTTGACCAAAACAGTTTGGCGCCCACCGTGGGGTAATTGGTGCTTCATTCCTAAGAAGTTTTTCTGTTTGTGATCATTCCGGTTCCTTGCATTCAAGCATATGGCTTCATCATCAAAGAATACTTCTACTGCAATGTCTGCGGTCAATTCATCTCAGGGCATTCCACCTTTGCCTCCACCACCTGCTGGATCTCAGAAAAATGCTGAGAAAAAACCAACTCCCATTTTCTCAAAACCTCCAACTTCTTCTGCTTCTTATACTCCTACTACTAGTGACATGTTTACTTTGATTTTGCAGATGAAGGAGCATATACAGCAGCAGGATAAGACCAACGAAAGGATTCTCAAAGAAATCGGAGATCTCAAGAAACAAAAGAGATCAGCAGAGGATCATTCCCCACTGGTGCCCAGATCCTTGAATTTTGATACTCCGGTGATAACTTCTCAGCCTTCAGTGATTCCAGATGTTCAATATGTGGGAGGACCAAAAGGAGTGCACTACGGATCAACAACAGTGACTCAGGCATCAGGTTCATATTTCCAGCCAACAGGATCCTATTCTCAGCATATAGGATCCTTCGCGAGTTCAGGAGGATACTCAGGAGCGCAGCAGATTCAAGGGTTCTGGCCGTTTCCAAGATCATCCCAAGTTCAAGGATCCTCCTTTGTTCCAGGATTATCCCAGGTTCAAGGATCCTCCTTTGTTCCAGGATCATCCCAGGTTCAAGGATCCTTCTTTGTTCCAGGATCGTCCCAGGTTCAAGGATCCTCCTTTGTTCCAGGATCATCCCAGGTTCAAGGATCCTCCTTTGTTCCAGGATCGTCCCAGTTCAAGGATCCTCCTTTGTTCCAGGATCATCCCAGTCTCAAGGATCCTTCCAGATGCCGGGATCCTTAAGGAGTTTGCAATCAGGGAGTTCAGATATCCATCAGGGAGATTTTATTCCAATGCAGACCATTGCTTCTACTAGTCCTTCAGTCATTCCAGAGTCCCAACAATATGGATTCACATCCGGTGTTCCTAATTTGAACCCGGTGGGAGGTAACACTTTTAACAATTTTCTTATTACTAATCATGGATTCATGCAGGATACAGGTATCAATCATGCCATGGCCAGAGAATTGCAAAAGTTAAAGGATATGATATCAAGTGTTCCAGGAGTGGTCAAACCTATCCCGGAGATGGCAGATGGGATCCATAAGATATCTCGTTTTGCACCACCAATCTGTGATGCTGAGATACCCAAGAGGTTCCACGTGCCAACCATGAAATTGTATGATGGTTCAACGGCTCCTGAAGAACACGTAGCACAATACAGGGAGAGGATGGAGATCAATCCAATCCCAGAAAGGTTAAAGGAAGCATGTCTGTGCAAGGGATTTGGATCCACTCTTACTGGATCAGCTCTTAAATGGCTGCTAAGTCTTCCCCCCTACTCTATTACCTCATTTGCTAACCTAGTTAACCTATTTACTAGTCAGTTTTCTTGTAGTAGAAAATTTGAACGTTTAACTAGTGATTTATATAGGATAACCCAGGGTCATAATGAATCATTAAGGGATTATATCACAAAATTTAGTAAAGAATCCTTAGACATTCCTAACCTGGATATAGCCACGGCTGTTGAGGCCTTTAAAATAGGATTACTTAGGGATTCATTGTTCTATGATGATCTTGTTATGACACTGTTTTGGTCAAAAATCACACAAGGATAATGCAACCAAACTCTTTGTAAACGGGGAATGATGCTTGGTACGATGAACAAAGAGAATGATCACTTAAATGAAAATTGCACAAATGACACAAGGATTTATACGAGGAAAAGCCCTTGATCAATGAATGATCTCCGGCATAAAAAACCTCGGGTGATGGAAACTACCGATCACCAAACTTCAATATAACAAATAATGTTTACAACTTTGGACAGTAACGAGCTAGGTACAAGGATCACTATAGTATCGTATGCTAGAGCGTGTGAGAAATGTGTCGTGTCTTCCAAATGCTGAAGAGTGCAATTTATACAAGTGTGTGTGGTTGTATTTTAGGCAAATCACCTAACTACTAGCTCGTTACCCCTTTAGAAATAGAAGTAAATTTAGCCTAATTAATTGCCCTTGAATTGTGCTGAGTTTCCATATTCTCCATAACGTCCATCTTTGATTATGCATGTGCGAAATTAGCGTGACAGATTCCTTGTTTACGTTGCTAAGACCTGGTCCAACTCGTAATTCCTGCAAAACAACATTAAATCCAAAGAGAACAATCGTTAGTATGAGGATCCTTAGGATGATCCATGATCCTGATCCTGGAGCTCTTCTGAGGATCACTATCTGCCAAAGAAACAAGGATCACTTGTTAGGATACCAAGTAAGGATCATAGGTCATAAAAATCCAGCCCTAACAATTGCCCCCAAAATATAAGGAGTAATTATGTAATATTAACGAGTTATATTTTGCCGAATCTTATCTATAACTAACTCAACGGATATATAGCCGTTAAGAATGAACTATCCGTTGCGATCTGACGTCATGGAGATGACAGCCCTGCACAAATCATCATTATAAATAGAAATAGGGATAGGATCGTTTGCATTTAAATTCAAGAATTCTTCCCTTTATAACCGCGATCAGAGGATTGAACAGGTATTCCCCTTCTCCTTCTCTCTTGCTTACTCTGTTTTTCTTTCTTTTTCCATCGTCTTGTAAAAAATGTTGCTCCGGAATTCTCCCAGTAAGGATCCTAAGAATAATAGCCCCTTGAAGGGTCAAGGGATCATCAAGGATTCCCCCACCGAGAGGTGTTGTTTTACTGATTCTCAGATTGACAAAATCCGTCATTGTTTTCCGGCGAACACCTTCTTTAAATCTTTCAACCCTACCGCTTTGAGCGATTATATCTCTGAGACTTGGGTAGCTTTCCCGGTCACTCCTTTCATGATAGGATACTCATATCCTTTCCCTCAGTTCACCGAGTCTTTTTTCTCCCTTACCGGCATCTGCTATATCCAGGCTATGCCGATGATCTGGAGGGTTTTATACACCCTTGAAAGGATCATCGAACAAGAAGGGATTGATCTGGGTATGGCGGAGTTGGGTGAGATGTATGATCTTACAACTTTTGGATCCCACCGGTACTTGTTCAAACGAAAAGCTGGAGAGGAGCACCCTGTTCTCAAGGTTACCAAAAATGATGTGAACTAGAAGCGGCGGTTCTTTTTTGTAAGGAGAGATACCATCCCTAATGGGAAGGATTTGCCCAAGGAGTGGGCTACCCATGGTAGGATCCTAGAAGGATCACCATAGAACTTATTCCTCAGGATAAGGATCACTGATGTTCTGTTATTTTCTTGTTGTGCAGCTATCTCCGTTTCACATCTGAAGTTGACACCTGCTGCAAAAGAGAGGCTCCTGGCCTTTAAGAAGCTTGATCCTGAAACAAGAACTTTCTAGGTTACCACCCAGGATTCTCAGGAAGTATCCTCTGCCTCTGTCAGAATGTCAAGTAAGTATCCTTATTTAAGGAGTATTTATATAATGAGAGTCGAATAATATTAAGATACTTATCTTGTTTTGGTTGTGTAGGTGCTGGAAAATCCTCTAAGTCTGCTTCAAAGTTCGGCATCGATGATCTTACTAATGTCAAATCTGCAAGGAAGAAGACTCCTGCTACTAGCCCAACTGCTTCAGCCCCTAAAGCACTAATCAGGGGAAAAGGAAGCAAGAAGAGAAAGGCCTCTGAGGATTTGCAAGGTCTGCCTCTGCTTCGCCAACAGTGTCTGGATTACATCAGCGAGGTAAGGATCATTGTCCCGTTTGTGTATCCTGCTGGTCTAAGGATTACTTGGTTTCTGACATTATTCCTTGTCTTCCTTGTAGAAATTTGCTGAAGTAGAGACATATGTCGGCCATGTTGAGGATCAGGATCGCCAGATTGCTGACCTTCAACAGGTTGGGGTGTTGAAGGATCTCAAGATAGCCGATCTTCAGAAGGAGCTCCAGGCCACCAAGAATGATGCTGCCAAGATGCTGATCAACTTTGACTATGAGAAGCACGAGATCACCCAGGATGCCAAGGTTTCTGCCGCGATAACTATGTACAAGATCCAGCTGCAGTTGGCTGCGGAGGCTCAGGATCCTGCTTTTGACAAGAGCACCTGGGATGTCGAAGGCTGGAAGGCTAGGCTGGCTGAACTGGAGGATGATGAGGAGACTGAGGAGATTCCGATGCTTGAGGGTGGAGACATTGGCAAGGATCAGGGTGGAGAGGCAAGTGGAGCCGGTGGTGATGGTGCAGCGAAGGATTGAGCTGCAGGATTGGGCAATGATGGAAATTTCTAGACAGGCCGGAGCCCAATTTTTTTTTGTTTGGTGGTTTGTGATGTTTTAAAACAATTATGGTCTGTATTTGAACAATAGGTTTAGGGTTGAGGATCTAGGATCCTGTGAACAATAGGTAGGATTACATATGGTGGAGGGATCCTCTGTTTGGGGGATGAAGCCATTGTGATCATGCCGCCTTGAGTTTCCTGCACTTGCTATGACCGCATGAACAATGGACACCCTTTGCCAACCCATGTGGACGGGCCACATTTTGCTGGTAGAAACGTGGGTTGACAATTTTGACAACTTTGAAGGGTTTAAACTTTTGTTAATAAAATAACTCTAATCTTTTTGGCTTATCTTGTGTTGTTATCCTTTTAATTTCCAATTGTTTTGATATACATTTGTCTAAATAAGAAATCTTGAACAAATTAGATTAAAAATATTTAGGATATGATCCAGGATCAAATATCCTATAGTCGTAAAATCCCAAAGAGTAATATATTTTAAGGATCACAGGTTTAGTTGTCAAAATACAAGGGTCATTTGAATAAACAACGGGCAAGATTTAAAATAGTTAAGGATCATACATGAGGATCCAAGTTAGGATCCTAACCTTTAACACTATAATCAGGATAACCACAAGAAAAACCTTAGTAGATAATAAGGATTGAGGATCCTTAGTTGTTTAACTTCAAAAACCTGAAAATAGGATATAATTGGGACTAAGCCAATATAAAGGACAAGTTAGTAACTGGGGACAAGCCCATCAATTCAAAGGATAACTGGGGACAAGCCCAAAGGATAACTGGGGACAAGCCCAAAGGATAACTGGGGACAAGCCCAAAGGATAACTGGGGACAAGCCCAAGGATCGTGTGTAAACTGGAGTATGGCCCTCACTGGCGACTATCCAAACTTAGTGACATGAAAATGCCAAAACCTTAGCTAACGTGAAAACGTTAGAAACCTTAGGAACGGATGTATGGTACGTCTACCATTATACGTAGGATCCTAGGTATAGCCAGTACGATGGGGTTATCAGCCCCTAAAGCGAGTACTGGTCCCAAAGACATGAACTATACCAGGATCATCGTGCGCTACAGGCGAAAACTAGGGACAAGCCCAAGGATAACTGGGGACAAGCCCAAATAACTGGGGTTGAACCCAAGGATCTGAGTTGCTTCTGAAGATTGTCGACATTATGCTAAGGATACCTGGACTTATCAGAACTCAAAATCTCGTGAGAGAAGGATGAAGGATACATGATCCTTATCCTTAAATAAGAAAATATGTAAATAAGAGTTCGAGTTTAGGACATTACCAGAGTAAGGATCATTGATGCTTCAGGGATCCTTGAAGGATACTTCCAATGTAAGGATCATACATGCCAGAAGGATCCTGCTCACATGAAATACTTTTTCAAGTGGACAGCATTCCAGGCTCTTGGTAACAGATTACCTTCCATGGTAAGCAATCTATATGCCCCCTTTCCTGCTTCGGCTTCGATCAAATAAGGGCCTTCCCATTTTGGTGCCAATTTCCCATCAGCAGGATTGGTGGTATTTTGGAATGCTTTTCTCAATACCATGTCCCCAACTTGGAATTTCCTTATCCTGACATTTTTGTTGGTAGCTAGCCATCCTTATCCTAGCCAGATCCCTGATTTCTTCAATAGTATCCAAGTCTTGAGCCAGGTTTGCATCATTCACCTCAGGATCACGGGTACTTGTTCTAGCAGTTGGAACCACCATTTCTGTTGGGATCACTGATTCTGCCCCAAACACCAAAGAGAAGGGTGTTTGACCAGTAGCATTCTTGGGGGTTGTCCTATCAGCCCAAAGCACATAAGGCAATTCCTCTGCCCATTTCCCCTTCTTGGATCCAAGTTTCTTCTTCAGATTGTTGATGATGATCTTGTTGGATGATTCTGCTTGACCATTGGCTTGTGGGTGGACTGGTGTTGATGTTATCATCTTAATCCCCCAACTGTCACAAAAGTTAGTAGTCCTGCTCCCAATAAATTGGGAACCATTATCACATACAATTTCGGAAGAAATGCCAAATCTAGTTATAATATTTCTCTTAATAAAGGATATAACTTCCTTCTCTCTGACTTGGGCAAAAGCTTCAGCCTCTATCCACTTGGAGAAGTAGTCAGTCATAGCAAGCATGAATACTTTTCCACCAGGTGCCTTAGGGAGCTTGCCAACTATATCCATCCCCCATCTCATACATGGCCAAGAGGATGGTATAGGATGTAGAAATTCAGCTGGCTGATGAAGGATATTGCTGTGTCTTTGACAAGGATCACACTTCTTAGCATACTCCACAGCATCCCTTTTCATAGTTGGCCAGTAGTATCCTGTCCTTAAGATCCTTGAGAACAATGCCCTGCCCCCAGTGTGGTTTCCACAATCTCCTTCATGGAAGTCTTTTAAAACTTCTTGAACTTCAGGATCCTCGATACATCTTAAATATGGTCCTGCAAGAGATCGCTTATACAGCATATTATTTAAGATTGTGAATTGAGATACCTTAATTCTGAAAGCCCTAGGATTTTCTCCCATAGGGATCTCTCCGTGTTATAAGTATCTCGTGATTGGTGAGATCCATGATCCTGAACCAGACTGAGTATCCTCACTAGGGATCATTGCAGAATCCTCTTCTATTTCCATGGCCACCTGATTTTCAATAGCAGGAGCCAGGATATGGATGATGGGGATACTTATATCCTCTGGGATCTTCAAAGATGATCCTAGATTGGCCAATGCATCAGCTTCTGTATTTTCCTCCCTTGGTACCTGTGTCAAACTGAAGGAAACAAAGGAGAGTGCCAATTCTTTGACTATCTCTAAATATTTGGTTAGTTTTTCACCTTTAACAGCATAGGATCCATTAAAGTGATTAGTGATTAACAATGAATCCACGTATACCTCAAGATACCTGATCCCCATATGCTTAGCGATTTGCAAACCAGCGATTAAGGCTTCATATTCAGCCTCATTATTAGTGGCTTGGAACTCACAAGCTATGGAATGGGGTATTATGTCCCCCTGTGGCGATTTTAGTAGTATACCAAGCCCCGTGCCTTTAACATTTGAGGATCTGTCAGTATGTAGTATCCAAGGATCCTTGGTTTCATCCAGCTGCTGGACTTCCAATTCGGCTTCCTTTTGTAAATCACTACTGAAATCAGCCACAAAGTCTGCTAGTGCTTGGGATTTGATGGCTGTTCTAGGCTCATATCTTATATCATGGGCACTAAGCTTTACTGCCCACTTAGCCATTCTTCCGGACATCTCTGGTTTCATGAGGACATTCTTAATTGGAAAATTAGTTCTAACAACAATAACATGGGTTTCAAAATAATGTCTTAGTTTAGTAGATGCCATAATCAGTGCAAGAATAAGTTTTTCAAGGTGTGAATACCTGGATTCAGCATCAAGTAAACTCTTACTTACATAATAGACAGGATATTGTGTACCTTCATGATCCTTAACAAGGACTGCACTTACTGCTTTTGAGGATACCGCAAGGTATAAGGATAACACATCTCCTTTTTCTGGTTTCATCAATGCTGGGGCTGAGGACATGTATTCTTTTAGGGCTTGTAAAGCATTCTCATGCTTTTCAGTCCATTCGAATTTCTTGTTCTTTCTTAGGATATCATAGAATTCTTTACACTTTTCTGAGGATTTGGATATGAATCTGTTTAGAGCTGCTATCCTGCCTGTTAGCCTTTGCACATCCTTAGCGTTGGCAGGGGATTTGATATTCACCAATGCTTTGATTTGTTCCGGGCTTGCTTCAATGCCCCTCCGGGTTACCATATATCCTAAGAATTTACCTGCTTTAACACCAAAGTGACATTTTGAAGGATTAAGCTTCATGTTATAATTATCAAGGATATCAAATGCTTCCTCCAAGTCCCTTAGGTGATCCTCAGCTTTTTTGGATTTCACCACCATATCGTCTATGTACACTTCCATAGTTTGTCCAATTTGATCTTTGAACATCATATTCACCAGCCTTTGATATGTTGCACCTGCATTTCTTAATCCAAAAGGCATAGCAATATAACAATATAAACCAGTTGGGGTCATAAAGGTCGTATCCTCTTGGTCAGATGGTTCCATCTGAATTTGTTGGAATCCAGATGATGCATCCATAAAGGTTAACAGTTCATGACCCGCCGTTGCATCCACCATGGAGTCAATGTGGGGTAATGGGAAAGGATCCTTGGGACATGCCTTATTCAAATCAGTGAAATCGACACATACCCTCCACTTTCCATTTTTCTTTTGAACAACAACCACATTGGCCAGCCATTTTGGATACTTCACTTCTCTGATCATACCTGCTCGTAGTAATCTTTCTACCTCTTCCTGGATAATGGCATTTCTTTCTGGTGCAAACTTCCTCCTTTTTTGATGGATTGGTCTAACTGACCTGTCAATGCCAAGTTTATGAGTGATAATATCCTTAGATATACCTGTCATATCCTCATGTTTCCATGCAAAGGTAGATTTTCTTCTTTTGAGGAAGGATACTATGTCTTCTTTCATTTTATCAAGGATCCCTGATCCGATGTAGATTTTGGATTCACGATCATCAGGATCCAAGAGGATTTCGTCCACATCCTGCTCTCGTGCCTCCAAGACACCCCTTGGAGGATACTTTAATTGCTATTCCTCCCTTGATTTCGAGGCTGGTTTCATTGATGAGGTGTAACAATCCTTAGCCTCTTGTTGATCACTATCGATCTTGATTATTCCCCATGGGCTAGGGAGCTTCACACACTGATGGTAGGTGGATGGGACTGCCTTCATATCATGTATCCAGGGCCTGCCAAGGATAACATTACAACAAGACAAACAGTCAATAACACAAAATTTTTGATAATTATGTAATCCTTCCACATAAATTGGGAGTTTGATGTCCCACAGGGTTTTCTTAGTTTCGCCACTAAATCCTACAAGCACGGAGGATCTTGGTGTGATATCTGATTCAGGGATACCCATTTTCTTCAGAACATCAAGCTGGATAATGTTTACTGAGCTTCCTCCGTCAATAAGGATCCTGCGGACAAAGTGGTTAGAAATAAAGAGAGTAATAACTAAACTATCATGATGAGGATCCTAGATGTCGACTCGATCATCCTCATCAAAGGTTATCACTTTTCCTTCCGAGACACTTGATGTTCGTATAAGTCTTTCTCCGTTATCCATTTTGGCTTCCTTTGCATGCCTTTTAGCTGCTGAGAAGGATGTACCATAGATGTCTGATCCTCCAGAAATAAAGTTGATCACTTGTGCATCTGCCGGAGGAGCTGGAGCTCTTTCAGGGATCCTTTCAGGATCCTGAGTCCTTTGCTTTTTTCTTCCCAACAATTCTTTCAAATGCCCCTTTGTTTCCTTCAGTTTCTGCAGTTCTCTGGCCATAGCATGGTTGATACCTGTATCCTGCATGAATCCATGGTTAGTGGTAAGAGAATTATTAAAAGTGTTACCTCCCATCGGGTTCAAGTTAGGAACATTGGGTGTGAATCCATATTGATAGGATTCTGGGATGATGGAGGGACCAGTGGAAGCAATGGTCTGCATTGGAATAAAATCTCCTTGATAGACATCTGGACTTCCTGTTTGCAAATTCGTCAAGGATCCTGGCATCTGAAGGGATCCCTGAACATGGGATGATCCTGGAACAAAGGAGGATCCTTGAATTTGGGATGATCCTGGAACGAAGGAGGATCCTTGAACCTGGGATGATCCTGGAACGAAGGAGGATTCTGAGTTCATGAAGGATCCCATATGCTGAGTATAGGATCCTGCCGGTTGGAAATATGATCCTGATGCCTGAGTCACCGCTGCTGGGCCGAAATGCACTCCTCTTAATCCACCCATATGTTGAATATCTGGGGCCTCTGATGGCTGAGAAGTAATCATCGGAGTATCAAAATTCAAAGATTTGGGCATCAGTGGGGAATGATCCTCTGCCGTTTTCTTTTGCCTTTTGAGATCTCCGATTTCTTCGAGGATCCTGTCAATAGTTTCATCCTGCTGCTGCATACGATCCCTCATCTGCAACATCAAAGTAAATATATCACTAGTACTGGGAGCAGAAGAAGTTAGAGCAGAAGAAGATGAAGGTTTAGAGAAAATAGGAGTCGGTCTCTTCTCAGCATTTTTCTGAGATCCAGCTCGTGGTGGAGGCAAAGGTGGAATGCTCTGAGATGAGTTGACTGCAGACATCGCTGTGGAGGTATTCTTCAACGATGAAGCCATGCAACGTTCCGGAATGATCACCAATCAGAAAAACTTTCTTATGAATGAAGCACCAATTGCCCCACGGTGGGCGCCAAACTGTTTTGGTCAAAAATCACACAAGGAGAGTTAGTTTGTTTTTTGTAACTATAAAAAGGGGCGATCGGATCATAGGTAGACACAACTTTTCACACACTTTCACTCACACTCTTTGTTCTCTAGCTACTAGCAACCACTACACACAAACACTTGTACTCAAATCTCATTGTAACACTTAGTTGATCCGTATCATATCCTGCACTGTATCCTGAAGTTTGAAGCAATAAGAAGAACAAGGCAGCTGCGATTGTCAGCTCCCGAGGTTTTATGCCGGCGATCTAGATTGATCAAGGGCTTTCCTCGTACATCTCGTGTCAACACCTTTACATTTTTGCTCATTGTTTGATCGTAAATACAGCTCAATATCCTGAGCCGTATTCTGAATACTGTTTTTCTAAACAACTTAACCAACATATTTTCAACACATTTTTTAGAACACTACCTCACTTAACTAATTTGATCACTTAATTGCTTCGGTAATTTTTGACCAAAACAGGTATACTACTAAAATCGCCACAGGGGGACATATTACCCCAGGCTATTAGATGTGAATTTCCTGCCACTAATAATGAAGCAGAATATGTAGCTTTGATCGTAGGATTAGAGTTGACTAGAAACATGAATATTAAGAGTTTGCAAGTATATGTTGATTCCTTGTTAATTACTAATCATTTTAATGGATCCTACGCAGTTAAAGGTGAGAAGTTAATCGAGTATCTCAAAATTCTCAAAAAATTAGCAGGATATTTCGATGTTTTTACGCTTGAACAGGTACCGAGGGAAGATAATGCTGAAGCAGATGCCTTGGCGAACCTAGGGTCATCCGTCAATATACCTGAAGGAACCCAAATACCAATACTTCACATCCTACATCCTGCTGTGGATCTTTTCAAGACTCAGGATAAGGAGGTAACAAGCATTCAGGATCCTGGTCACGATCCTGATGAAGATCCTAAGTCCTGGACGACTCCAATCATGAAATATCTTAAGGAAGGACACATCCCAAAGGATGAAAATCCTAAGACCTTTAGAATGAAGGTATCACGATTCACTATTATAAATGATGTTTTGTACAAGAAATCTCTTTTAGGACCATACCTGAGTTGCTTGTAGGATCCTGAAACTAAAGAAGTGCTTCAGGATATACACGAAGGGGATTGTGGTAACCATACTAGGGGCAGATCTTTATTTTCAAAGGTATTAAGAACAGGATACTATTGGCCGACAATGAAGAAAGATGCTGCAGAATACGCCCGAAGATGTGATGCATGTTAAAGGCACAGTAACATATTACATCAACCTGCTGAACCACTTTATCCTATTGCTTCCCCTTGCCCATTCATGAAGTGGGGGATGGACATAGTAGGAAAATTGTCAAAAGCTACAGGAGGAAAGTCTTTATGCTGGCAATGACTGACTATTTTTCTAAATGGGTCGAAGCTGAAGTATTTGTTCAAGTTAGAGACCAAAAAGTAGTATGCTTCATAAAAAGGAATATCCTGACCAGATTTGGGGTACCAGCCGAGATTATTTGTGACAATGGTTCTCAGTTTATAAGTAAGAGGACTACTGACTTTTGCAAGAGTTAGGGAATCAAAATGATCACATCTACTCCAGTACATCCTCAAGCAAATGGACAAGCAAAATCCTCGAACAAGATAATTGTCAACAACTTGAAGAAGAGACTAGGAGCTAAGAAAGGAAGATGGGCAGAAGAATTACCCTTTGTTTTGTGGGCTGATAGAACGACAATAAAGAGTGCAACTGGCCAGACTCCATTCTCCTTATTATTTGGAGTGGAAGCAGTGATCCCAACAGAAATGGTGATACCTACAACAAGATCTAACCTCCGGGATCCTGAGCAGAATCCTGAAACTTTGTTTCAAGAATTGGATATTGTGGATGAGACAAGAGATGCAACAAAGCTAAGGATGGCAGCATATCAACAGAGGATATCCAGAGCATATAACAAGAATATAAGGACTAGATGGTTTCAAGTTGGGGATTGGGTGTTAAGAAGGCTTTTCAGAATACTACTAATCCTGCCAATGGAAAGTTAGCTCCAAAGTGGGAAGTGTTTTGGTCAAAAATCACACAAGGATAATGTAACCAAACTTTATGTAAACGGGGTATGATGCTTGGTTAGCTATAAAAGTAAAGGATCACTTCTGTGATGAATATGCAAAGACACAATGATTTATACGAGGAAAAAGCCCTTGATCAATGTATGATCTCCGGCATAAAAAACCTCGGGTGATGGCAACTACCGATCACCAATTTCAATATAATAAAAATGTAGTTACAACTTCGGATGATAATGAGCTGAGTACAAGGATCACTGAGTGTCTAAGTGTTGAGAGTTGTGTCGTATGTTGTGTGTGTTCTTCTGAATGAGGAAGATGGGTATTTATACATGTGTAGGTAACTTATTTTAGGTAGATAGACCACTAATCAGCTCATTACCCCTTTAGAAATAAAGATAATCTAGCCTAAATTGCTGCCCATTAATCAAGCTAAGTTTCCATATCCGGTACAACGTCTATCTCCAATTTAGCTCTTGCCATATTTGTGAAAACGCGTCCCTGGATCATGATGTGTAGGGCATATCCTGCTAGGTGTTCCTGCAAAACAATTTTGTAACAAGTGGAAGTGACCGTTAGTATAAGGATCACCATATCGTCCCATGATCCTGATCCTGAAGTCTGGCTGAGGATCACTATCTGCCAAAGAAACAAGGATCACTGGTCAGGATCACGTATAAGGATCATTTATAGTAAAATCCAGCCCCAACAATTGCCCCCAAAATATAAGGAGTTAAATGTAAATAGATGAGTTATATTTTGTTTTGAGCTTATCTCTAACGGACGATTCCGATTTACTAGCCGTTGCACATGGACTAGCCGTTATGATATTTACGTCACTGATGTGACGATCCCTGCAAATCATCATTATAAATAGGAGATAGGGTTAGGATCATTTTGTATTTAAATTCGAAGTATCTCCCTTTATAACCATCATTGAAGACTCTTGATCAGGTATCATCCTCCTCTTTCTCTTCTTTGCTCTGTTCTTTCGTGCTTTTACTCTGTTTTCATCTCGAATATGCTTCTTCGGAATTCACCGCACAAAGGCTCTAAGAAGGATAGTCCCTTGAAAAGCCAGGGGATTATCAAGGATTCTCTCGTGGAGAGATGCTGCTTTACTGATATCCACATAGACAAGATTCGCCATTGTTTCCCAGCGAATGTTGTTTTCAAACCCTTTGATCCTACTGCTTTGAGCGATCTTGTCTCAGATGTCTGGGTGGCTTTTCCTGCTACTCCCTTCCTCATCGGGTATTCATATCCTTTTCCGATGTTCACCCAATCTTTCTTTTCTCTTACCGGCATCTCGTATATCCAAGCTATGCCGATGATCTGGAGGGTTCTATATACCTTCGAGAGGATCATCGAGCAAGAAGGGATTGATTTGGGGATGTCAGAGTTAGCTGAACTTTATGATCTCACCACCTTTGGTTCTCACCGGTACTTGTTGAAACGGAAAGCTGGGGAGGATCATCCAATTTTCAAAGTGACCAAGAATGATGCCAACTGGAAACGTCGGTTTTTCTTTGTTAAGAGGGATTCCATCCCGGATGGGAAGGATCTGCCCGAGGAATGGGTCACTCATGGTAGGGTAGAGGATCCTTGAAGGATCACTATCAGTCCTGTCTCGTATGATGAGGATCACTGATATCTTTTCTTTTTTGTCTTTTTATGCAGCTATCTCCGTTGCTCATTTAGACTTGACCCCTGCTGCCAAAGAGAGAGTGTTAGCTTTCAAGAAGCTTGATCCTGAAGTTCGAAGTTTCCAGGTTATTATCCAAGATTCTCAAGAGATATCCTCTGCATCTGCCACAATGTCAAGTAAGTATCCTCATAGAAAATAAGTTTTATGTGAAAGTATTTAATTTAACAAGGGAACTTATCTTGTTTTTGAATGGTGTAGGTGCCGGAAAGTCTGCCAGGTCTGTTAAATCTGCCTCCATGTTTGGGATAAGTGACCTTGCCAATGTCACGTCTTCTAAGAAGAAGAAGGCTCCTGCTGCCAGCCCTTCAGTCTCAGCCCCTAAAGCTCCTGCCCGAGGCAAAGGGAAAAAGAGGAAGGCTTCAGATGACCTTCAAGGATTTCCTCTTCTCCGTCAGCAATTCCTTGACTATTTTGATGAGGTTAGGATCACTGCCCCTGTTAATTGTCTTCGACAAGTCCGAGGATCACATGTGTCTGATGTTGCTTTCCTGTTGTCTTCTTTAGAAATTCTCCGAAATGGAGACTTACGTCAATCAGGTTGAGGATCAGGATCGTCAAATTGCTGACCTTCAACAGACGTGTGGGCTGAAGGATCTTAAGATTGCCGATCTTGAGAAGGAGATCCGGGCAGTCAAAGATGAGGCTGTTAAAGCGTTGATCAAGTTTGATTATGAGAAGCATGACATTACCCAAGACGCTAAGGTCTCTGCTGCGGTAACCATGTACAAGATACAACTGCAGATGGCTACGGAGGCTCAGGATCCTTCCTTTGACAGGAGCACATGGGATGTTGAAGGTTGGAAGGCAAGGCTAGCAGAATTGGAAGATGACGATGATGTTGAGGACATCCCAATGCTGGAGGGAGGTGATGCTGGCAAGGATCAAGGTGAAGATGCTGGTGGAGATGGAGCAGCAGAGAAGTAAGCTGCATGATTGGGCGATGATGGATATTGTTGACTAGGCCGGAGCCCAATTTTTTAGGTTTTTGGTAGTGGTTTGTGGTTGATGGTTTGTGAACAATTATGGTTTGTAATTTCTGGACAATAGTTTTTTAGGGTTAAGGATCCTGGATCCTTTGAACAATAGGTAGGATTACACATGGTGGAGGGATCCTCTGTTTGGGGGATGAAGCCGTTGTGATCCTGCCGCCTTCTAATTTCCCTGCAATACTTTTGAACCTATTATCATGGACACCCTTTACCTACCCCAGCGGACGGGCCACGTATTGCTGGTAGAAGCTTTGGGTAGGTAATTTTGACAACTTTTTTGAAAGGGTTAATGATCCTTTGGTTTAATAATATAACTTCAATCTTTCTGGCTTATCTTGTGTTGTTATCCTTTTTGATTTTCAATTGTTCTGACACATGTTTGTTTGAAAAGTTTGAGCAAATTATGTTTAAGAAATTTAGGATATGATCCTGGATCAAATATCCTATAATCGAAAGTTTCCAAGATAGTTTATTTTAAGGATCATAGGTTCAGTTGTCAAGGTCTAAAGGTTATTCAAATGAATAATGAAATTAAAAGTAGTTAAGGATCATACCTGAGGATCCAAGTTAGGATCCTAACCTTTAATCGAAATTACCATAGGTAAAACTTTAATGGATAATAAGGATTAAGGATCCTTAATCGTTTAACTTCGAAAATCTGAAAAAATGGAATATAACTTGGGACTAAGCCAATATAAAAGATAAGTTAGTAACTGGGGACAAGCCCAAAGGATAACTGAGAATGATCCCGGAGGATCACTGGGGACAAGCCCAAAGGATAACTGGTGATGATCCCGGAGGATCACTGGGGACAAGCCCAAAGGATAACTGGGGACAAGCCCAAAGGATCGTATGTAAACTGGAGTATGGCCCTTTCTGGCAACTATCCAAACTTAGTGACATGAAAATGTCAAAACCTTAGCTAACGTGAAAACGTTAGAAACCTTAGGAACGGATGTATGGTGCGTCCACCATTATACGTAGGATCCCAAGTATAGCCAGTACGATGAGGTCGCCAGCCCCGAAAATGGGTACTGATCCCAAAGACATGAACTATATCAGGATCATCGTGCGCTGCTGGCGGAAACTGGGGATAATCCCAAGGATAACTGGGGTTGGACCCGAGGATCTGTGATGCTTTTGAAGATCTTTGATGATATGCTGGAGATACCTGAACTATCATAACTCAAATGGTTTGTGAGTAGAGGATGAAGGATACATGATCCTTATCCTTAGGCAAAAGGTAAGAAAATGCAATAGTTTTAGGATAAGCATATTACCTGAGTAAGGATCAACGATATCTCCAGGATCCTTCAAGGATATTTCAATGTAAGGATCACATGCAGGAAGGATCATGTTCACATGAAATATTTCTTTAAGTGAACAGCATTCCAGGCTCTTGGTAACAAGTTTCCTTCCATGGTTAGCAACCTGTATGCCCCCTTTCCTGCTTCAGCTTCAATCAAGTAGGGACCTTCCCATTTTGGTGCTAGCTTCCCGTCAGCAGGATTGATGGTGTTTTGAAATGCTTTTCTCAACACCATATCTCCGACTTGGAACTTCCTTATCCTGACATTCTTGTTGTAGGCACCAGCCATCCTTTGTTGGTAGCTTGCCATCCTTATCCTAGCTAGATCCCTGTTTTCCTCAATAGTATCCAAATCCTGAGCTAGGGTTGTAGCATTTTCTTCAGGATCACGAGCACTTGTTCTAGCAGTTGGGATCACCATCTCTGTTGGGATCACTGCTTCTGCCCCAAATACTAAAGAGAAAGGTGTTTGGCCAGTGGCATTCTTGGGAGTTGTCCTATCAGCCCATAGCACATAAGGTAACTCCTCTGCCCATTTTCCTTTCTTGGATCCTAGCTTCTTCTTCAGATTGTTGATGATGATCTTGTTGGATGATTCTGCTTGACCATTGGCTTGTGGATGAACTGGTGTTGATGTTATCATCTTGATTCCCCAACTGTCACAAAAGTTAGTGGTTCTCCTTCCAATGAATTGAGAACCATTATCACATATAATTTCAGAGGGGATGCCAAATCTGGTTATAATGTTTCTTTTAATGAAGGATATGACTTCCTTTTCTCTGACTTGAGCGAAGGCTTCAGCTTCTATCCACTTGGAAAAATAGTCAGTCATGGCAAGCATAAATACTTTTCCACCAGGTGCTTTAGGGAGCTTGCCAACTATATCCATTCCCCATCTCATGAATGGCCAAGAGGATGGTATGGGGTGTAGTAATTCAGCTGGTTGGTGAAGGATATTGCTATGTCTTTGGCAAGGATCACATTTCTTAGCATACTCTACAGCATCCCTTTTCATGGTTGGCCAGTAGTATCCTGTTCTAAGGATCCTTGAGAATAATGCCCTGCCCCCAGTGTGGTTTCCACAATCTCCTTCATGGAAATCCTTCAACACCTCTTCAATTTCAGGACCCTCGATACATCTCAAATATGGTCCTGCAAGAGATCGCTTATATAATACATTATTCAGAATTGTGAATTGAGATACCTTAATCCTGAAAGCTCTAGGATTTTCTCCCATCGGGATCTCCCCGTGTTGCAAATATCCCATGATCGGTGAGATCCATGATCCTGAATTAGGTTGGGCTTCTTGACTAGGGATCATTGCAGTATCCTCTTCTATTTCCATGGCCACCTGTTTTTCAATAGCAGGAGCCAGGATATGGATGATAGGGATACTTATATCTTCTGGAATCTTCAAAGATGATCCTAGGTTGGCCAATGCGTCAGCTTCCGTGTTATCCTCCCTTGGTACCTGTGTTAAGCTAAAAGAAACAAAAGAGAGTGCCAATTCTTTGACTATCTCTAAATATTTGGTTAGTTTTTCACCTTTAACAGCATAGGATCCATTAAAGTGATTGGTGATCAATAATGAATCTACATATACTTCGAGATATTTTACCCCCATATCCTTAGCAATTTGTAAGCCAGCAATTAAGGCTTCATACTCAGCCTCATTGTTAGTTGCCTGGAACTCACAAGCTATAGAGTGGGGTATTATGTCCCCCTGTGGCGATTTTAGTAGGATCCCTAGCCCTGTGCCTTTGATATTTGAGGATCCGTCGGTGTGTAGTATCCAAGGATCCTTGGTCTCATCCAGCTGCTGGACCTCCAATTCTGCTCCCTTTTGTAGATCACTACTGAAATCAGCCACAAAGTCAGCTAGTGCTTGAGATTTAATGGCTGTTCTTGGTTCGTATCTTATATCATGGGCACTAAGCTTCACTGCCCACTTAGCCATTCTCCCTGACATATCCGGTTTCCTGAGGACATTCTTAATTGGAAAATTAGTTTTAACAATAATAGTATGAGTTTCAAAATAATGCCTTAACTTCGTGGATGCCATGATTAATGCAAGGATGAGTTTTTCGAGGTGTGAGTACCTGGATTCGGCATCAAGTAGACTTTTACTTACATAGTAGATAGGATATTGTGTACCTTCGTGATCCTTAACAAGGACAGCACTTACAGCGGTTGAGGATACCGCCAGATATAAGGATAACACATCTCCTTTTTCCGGTTTTGCTAATGCTGGTGCTGAGGACATATACTCTTTTAGGGCTTGTAAAGCATTTTCATGCTTCTCAGTCCATTCGAACTTCTTATTCTTCCTTAGGATATCGTAGAATTCTTTGCACTTTTCTGAGGATTTCGATATGAACCTGTTCAAAGCTGCTATCCTGCCTGTTAGTCTTTGAACATCCTTGGTATTGGCAGGAGACTTGATATTTATTAATGCTTTGATTTGTTCTGGGCTTGCTTCAATGCCCCTCTGGGTTACCATGTATCCTAAGAACTTTCCTGCCTTAACACCAAAATGGCATTTCGAAGGATTAAGTTTCATGTTGTAACTATCAAGGATATCGAATGCTTCTTCCAAGTCCCTTAGGTGATCCTCAGCTTTCTTTGACTTGACCACCATATCATCTATGTACACCTCCATAGTTTTTCCAATTTGATCTTTGAACATCATATTTACCAGCCTTTGATATGTTGCCCCTGCATTTCTTAGTCCAAAAGGCATGGCAATATAACAATATAAACCGGTTGGGGTCATAAAAGGCTGTATCCTCTTGGTCAGATGGTTCCATCTGGATTTGTTGGAATCCAGATGATGCATCCATAAAAGTTAACAGTTCATGCCCCGCTGTTGCATCCACCATGGAGTCAATGTGGGGTAATGGGAAAGGATCCTTGGGACATGCCTTATTCAAATCGGTGAAATCGACACATACCCTCCACTTTCCGTTTTTCTTTTGGACAACAACCACATTGGCTAACCATTTAGGATACTTTACCTCTCTGATCATACCTGCTCGAAGTAGTCTCTCTACTTCTTCTTGGATAATGGCATTCCTTTCTGGTGCAAACTTCCTCCTTTTTTGATGGATTGGCTTGATAGACCTGTCAATGCCAAGTTTGTGAGTAATAATATCCTTAGATATACCTGTCATATCTTCATGTTTCCAAGCAAAGGTAGATTTTCTTCTTTTGAGGAAGGATATCATGTCTTCTTTCATCTTGCCAAGGATCCCTGATCCGATATAGATTTTTGATTCAGGATCACTAGGGTCCAAGAGGATTTCATCTACATCTTGTTCCCTTGCCTCCAAGACGTTCCTCGGAGGATACTGTAATTGCTATTGCTCCCTTGGCTTCGAGGTTGGCTTCATGGATGAGGTATAGCAATCCTTAGCTTCCTGCTGGTCACTGTCGATCTTGATTATCCCCCATGGGCTAGGGAGCTTCACACATTGATGGTAGGTAGATGGAACTGCTTTCATGTCATGTATCCAAGGCCTGCCAAGGATAACGTTGCAACAAGATAAACAGTCAATAACACAAAATTTTTGGTAATTATGTAATCCTTCCACGTAGATTGGGAGTTTGATGTCCCCCAGAGTTTTCTTCGTTTCTCCACTGAATCCTACAAGCACGGAGGATCTTGGTGTGATGTCTGATTCTGGGATTCCCATCTTCTTCAAGACATCAAGCTGGATTATGTTCACTGAGCTCCCTCCATCGATAAGGATCCTGCGGACAAAATGGTTAGAGATAAAGAGAGTGATAACTAAACTATCATGATGAGGATCCTGGATGTTGATGCGATCATCCTCATCAAATGTTATCATCTTTCCTTCTGAGACGCTTGAGGTTCTAATAGGCCTTTCTCCATTATCCATTTTTGATTCTTTTGCATGTCTTTTGGCCGCTGAGAAGGATGTTCCACAAATGTCTGATCCTCCGGATATGAAGTTAATCACTTGTGCATTTGCCGGAGGTGCTGGAGCCTTTTCAGGGATCCTTTCAGGATCCTGGGTCCTTTGCTTTTTTCTTCCCAACAATTCCTTTAGATGCCCCTTGCTTAGCAGGTATCCAATTTCTTTTCTTAAGGCTATGCAATCTTCAGTCAGATGGCCGAAATCCTCATGGTATGCACACCATTTGGACTTGTCTTTAGTCCCGGATGGTTTATCATTCTTCCTGGGCCACCTAGCCTTTTCACCTAGATTCTGCATTGCAAGGATTAGTTCATGATTATCAACGGAAAAACAATATTCTGAGATTGGAGGATATTCTTCATCATCCTCCTCTTGGTCGACAGCATGCACATTCTTGTTCTCGTTTCTATGGTAGGATTTGAACTTGTTGCTTTTGAAGGAGGATCCTTGCTTATCTTGTTTTGAGGATCCTTCTTGTCTCTCCTGGATCCTCTTGTCATCCTCTAGCCGGATAAACCTGAGTGCTCGAGTTCTTACTTCATCTAAATTCCTGCAAGGTGTCATAACAAGATCATCATAGAATAATGAATCCTTAAGAAGTCCCATTTTGAAGGCTTCAACAGCCGTAGCCATATCCAAGTTGGGAATATCCAAGGATTCTTTACTAAATTTAGTTATATAATCCCTTAATGATTCGTTATTATTTTGAGTTATCCTGTACAAATCACTAGTTAATTTTTCAAATTTTCTACTACAAGAGAATTGGCTATTGAATAAATTAACTAAATTAGCAAATGAAGTAATAGAGTAAGGGGGAAGACTTAGCAGCCATTTAAGGGCTGATCCAGTAAGAGTAGATCCAAATCCTTTGCATAGGCATGCTTCCTTCAATTTTTCTGGGATAGGATTGATCTCCATCCTTTCCCTGTATTGTGCTATATGTTCCTCTGGATCCGTTGTGCCGTCATACAACTTCATGGTAGGGATATGGAACCTTTTGGGTACCTCTGCATCACAGATTGGTGGTGCAAAGCGAGATACCTTGTGGCTCCCATCTGCAATCTCTGGGATAGGCTTGACTACCCCTGGAACACTTGAGATCATGTCCTTTAGTTTCTGTAGTTCCCTGGCCATAACATGATTGGTACCTGTATCCTGCATGAATCCATGGTTAGTGGTAGGATAATTATTTAAAGTGTTACCTCCCATTGGGTTCAAGTTAGGGAATCCGTATTGCTGGGATTCTGGAATAACGGAGGGACCAGTGGAAGCAATGGTCTGCATTGGAATGAAGTCCCCTTGATGGACATCTAGATTCCCTGCTTGCAAACTTTTTAGGGATCCTGGCATCTGTAAGGATCCTGGTATCTGGGATGATCCTGGAACGAAGGAGGATCCTTGATCCTGGGATGATCTTGGAACAAAGGAGGATCCTTGGCCCTGGAACGATCCTGGAATAAAGTAGGATCCTTGAAACTGCTGTGCCCCCGGATAGGCTCCCGGATTCATGAAGGATCCCATATACTGAGGATAGGATCCTGCTGGCTGAAAATACGAGCCCGATGTCTGAGTCATTGCTGCTGACTTGAGATGTAATCCTCTCGTCTCCCCTGTGATCTGTACGTCTGGGATCCCTGATGGCTGAGAGGTGACCATTGGAGTCTCAAAACTCAAGGATTTTGGCATCAGTGGGGAATGATCCTCTGCCGCTTTCTTTTGTCTTTTGAGATCTCCAATCTCCCTGAGGATCCTGTCATTAGTTTCATCCTGCCGCTGCATACGATCCTTCATCTGCAAAATTAAAGCAAACACATCACTAGTACTGGGAATAGAAGAATTCATAGCAGAAGAAGATGGAGGTTTAGAGAAAGAAGGGGTTGGTCTCTTCTCAGCATTTCTCTGGGATCCTGCCGGTGGAGGAGGTAGAGTGGTTTGTGCTGAGGTGACTGCAGACATCGCCGTGGAAGTGTTCTTCAATGATGAAGCCATGTAACTCTTTGAAATGATTTTGAACAAAGGATTTTCTTTATGAATGAAGCACCAATTGCCCCACGGTGGGCGCCAAACTGTTTTGGTCAAAAATCACACAAGGATAATGTAACCAAACTTTATGTAAACGGGGTATGATGCTTGGTTAGCTATGAAAGTAAAGGATCACTTCCGTGATAAAGATACAAAGACACAGTGATTTATACGAGGAAAAAGCCCTTGATCAATGTATGATCTCCGGCATAAAAAACCTCGGGTGATGGCAACTACCGATCACCAACTTCAATATAATAAAAATGTAGTTACAACTTCGGATGATAATGAGCTGAGTACAAGGATCACTGAGTGTCTAAGTGTTGAGAGTTGTGTCGTATGTTGTGTGTGTTCTTCCGAATGAGGAAGATGGGTATTTATACATGTGTAGGTAACTTATTTTAGGTAGATAGACCACTAATCAGCTCATTACCCCTTTAGAAATAAAGATAATCTAGCCTAAATTGCTGCCCTTAGATCAAGCCATGTTTCCATATCCGGCACAACGTTCATCTTCAATTCAGCTCTTGCCATATTTGTAAAAGCGCGTCCCTGGATCATGATATGTAGGGCATATCCTGCTAGATATTCCTGCAAAATAATATTGTAGTAATCGAAAATGACCGTTAGTACTAGGATCACCTCAATGTCCCGTGATCCTGATCCTGAGGTCCGGCTGAGGATCACTGCCTGCCAAAGAAATAAGGATCACTGGTTAGGATCATGTATAAGGATCATTCATAGTAAAAATCCAGCCCTAACAACTGCTATGTACAAGATACAACTACAAATGGCTGCGGAGGCTCAGGATCCTGCCTTTGACAAGAGCTCATGGGATGTTGAAGGTTGGAAGGCAAGGCTGGTAGACTTGGATGATGAGGAGGATGCTGAGGATATCCCAAGGCTGGAGGGAGGTGATGCTGGCAAGGATCATGGTGAAGATGCTGGTGGAGATGGAGCAGCGAAGGTTTGAGCTGCAAGATTGGGCAATGATGGAAACTTCTAGACATAGCCGGAGCCCAATTTTTTTTGTTTAGTGGTTGTGATGTTTTTAAAACAATGATGGTCTGTATCTGAACAATAGTTTAGGGTTGAGGATCCTGGATCCTTTGAACAATAGGTAGGATTACAAAAGGTGGAGGGATCCTCTGTTTGGGGGATGAAGCCTTTGTGATCCTGCCGCTTCTACTTTCCTGCAAAAATGCTAAGACCGCATAGACAATGGACACCCTTTGCCAACCCATGTGGACGGGCCACGTTTTGCTGGTAAAAATGTGGGTTGGCAATTTTGACAACTTTTTTTGAAAGAGTTAATGATCCTTTGGTTTAATAATATAACTTTAATCTTTCTGGCTTATCTTGTGTTGTTATCCTTTTTTGATTTTCAATTGTTTTGACACATGTTTGTTTGAAAAGTTTGAGCAAATTATGTTTAAGAAATTTAGGATATGATCCTGGATCAAATATCCTATAATCGAAAGTTTCCAAGATAGTTTATTTTAAGGATCATAGGTTCAGTCGTCAAGGTCTAAGGGTTATTCAAATGAATAATGAAATTAAAAGTAGTTACGGATCATACCTGAGGATCCAAGTTTGGATCCTAACCTTTAATTGGAACAACCGCAGGTAAAACTTTAATGGATAATAAGGATTAAGGATCCTTAATCGTTTAACTTCGAAAACCTGAAAAAATGGAATATAACTTGGGACTAAGCCAATATAAAAGATAAGTTAGTAACTGGGGACAAGCCCAAAGGATAACTGAGAACGATCCCGGAGGATCACTGGGGACAAGCCCAAAGGATAACCGAGAATGATCCCGGAGGATCACTGGGGACAAGCCCAAAGGATAACTGGGGATGATCCCGGAGGATCACTGGGGACAAGCCCAAAGGATAACTGGGGACAAGCCCAAAGGATCGTATGTAAACTGGAGTATGGCCCTTTCTGGCATCTATCCAAACTTAGTGACATGAAAATGTCAAAACCTTAGCTAACGTGAAAACGTTAGAAACCTTAGGAACGGATGTATGGTGCGTCCACCATTATACGTAGGATCCCAAGTATAGCCAGTACGATGAGGTCGCCAGCCCCGAAAGTGGGTACTGATCCCAAAGACGTGAACTATATCAGGATCATCGTGCGCTGCTGGCGGAAACTGGGGATAATCCCAAGGATAACTGGGGTTGGACCCGAGGATCTGTGATGCTTTTGAAGATCTTTGATGATATGCTGAAGATACCTGAACTATCATAACTCAAAATGGTTTGTGAGTAGAGGATGAAGGATACATGATCCTTATCCTTAGGCAAAAAGTAAGAAAATGCAATAGTTTTAGGATAAGCATATTACCTGAGTAAGGATCACCGATATCTCCAGGATCCTTCAAGGATACTTCAATGTAAGGATCACATGCAGGAAGGATCATGTTCACATGAAATATTTCTTTAAGTGAACAGCATTCCAGGCTCTTGGTAACAAGTTTCCTTCCATGGTTAGCAACCTATATGCCCCCTTTCCTGCTTCAGCTTCAATCAAGTAGGGACCTTCCCATTTTGGTGCCAGCTTCCCGTCAGCAGGATTGATGGTGTTTTGAAATGCTTTTCTCAACACCATATCTCCGACTTGGAACTTCCTTATCCTGACATTCTTGTTGTAGGCACCAGCCATCCTTTGTTGGTAGCTTGCCATCCTTATCCTAGCTAGATCCCTGTTTTCCTCAATAGTATCCAAATCCTGAGCTAGGATCGTAGCATTTTCTTCTTTTGAGGAAGGATATCATGTCTTCTTTCATCTTGCCAAGGATCCCTGATCCGATATAGATTTTTGATTCAGGATCACTAGGGTCCAAGAGGATTTCATCTACATCTTGCTCCCTTGCCTCCAAGACATTCCTCGGAGGATACTGTAATTGCTATTGCTCCCTTGGCTTCGAGGTTGGCTTCATGGATGAGGTATAGCAATCCTTAGCCTCTTGCTGATCGCTGTCGATCTTGATTATCCCCCATGGGCTAGGGAGCTTTACACATTGATGGTAGGTAGATGGAACTGCTTTCATGTCATGTATCCAAGGCCTGCCAAGGATAACGTTGCAACAAGATAAGCAGTCAATAACACAAAATTTTTGATAATTATGTAATCCTTCCACGTAGATTGGGAGTTTGATGTCCCCCAGAGTTTTTCTTCGTTTCTCCACTGAATCCTACAAGCACGGAGGATCTTGGTGTGATGTCTGATTCTGGGATTCCCATCTTCTTCAAGACATCAAGCTGGATTATGTTCACTGAGCTCCCTCCATCGATAAGGATCCTGCGGACAAAATGGTTAGAAATAAAGAGAGTAATAACTAAACTATCATGATGAGGATCCTGGATGTTGATGCGATCATCCTCATCAAAGGTTATCGTTTTCCCTTCTGAAACACTTGATGTTCTAATAGGCCTTTCTCCATTGTCCATTTTTGATTCTTTTGCATGTCTTTTGGCCGCTGAAAAGGATGTACCACAAATGTCTGATCCTCCGGATATGAAGTTGATCACTTGTGCATTTGCCGGAGGTTGCTGGGGCTTTTTCGGGGATCCTTTCAGGATCCTGGGTCCTTTGCTTTTTTCTCCCCCAGCAATTCTTTTAGATGTCCCTTGCTTAGCAGGTATCCAATTTCCTTTCTTAAAGCTATGCAATCTTCAGTCAGATGGCCGAAATCCTCATGGTATGCACACCAATTTGGACTTGTCTTTAGTCCCGGATGGTTTATCATTCTTCCTGGGCCACCTAGCCTTTTCACCTAGATTCTGCATTGTAAGGATTAGTTCGTGATTGTCAACGGAAAAACAATATTCTGAGATTGGAGGATATTCTTCATCCTCCTCTTCTTGGTCGACAGCATGCACATTCTTGTTCTCGTTTCTATGGTAGGATTTGAACTTGTTGCTTTTGAAGGAGGATCCTTGATTATCTTGTTTTGAGGATCCTACTTGTCTCTCCTGGATCCTCTTGTCATCCTCTAGTCGGATAAACCTGAGTGCTCGAGTTCTTACTTCATCTAAATTCCTGCAAGGTGTCATAACAAGATCATCATAGAATAATGAATCCTTAAGTAGTCCCATTTTGAAGGCTTCAACAGCTGTAGCCATATCCAGGTTGGGAATATCCAAGGATTCTTTACTAAATTTAGTTATATAATCTCTTAATGATTCGTTATGATTTTGAGTTATCCTGTACAAATCACTAGTTAATTTTTCGAATTTTCTACTACAAGAGAATTGGTTATTGAATAAATTAACTAAATTAGCAAATGAAGTAATAGAGTAAGGGGAAGACTTAGCAGCCATTTGAGGGCTGATCCAGTAAGAGTAGATCCAAATCCTTTACATAGGCATGCTTCCTTCAATTTTTCCGGGATAGGATTGATCTCCATCCTTTCCCTGTATTGTGCTATATGCTCCTCTGGATCCGTTGTGCCGTCATACGACTTCATGGTAGGGATATGGAACCTTTTGGGTACCTCTGCATCACAGATTGGTGGTGCAAAGCGAGATACCTTGTGGCTCCCATCTGCAATCTCTGGGATAGGCTTGACTACCCCTGGAACACTTGAGATCATGTCCTTTAGTTTCTGTAGTTCCCTGGCCATAACATGATTGGCACCTGTATCCTGCATGAATCCATGGTTAGTGGTAGGATAATTATTTAAAGTGTTACCTCCCATTGGGTTCAAGTTAGGGAATCCATATTTGGGATTCTGGAACAACGGAGGGACCAGGAAGCAATAGTCTGCATTGGAATGAAGTCCCCTTGATGGACATCTAGACTCCCTGCTTGCAAACTTTTTAGGGATCCTGGCATCTGTAAGGATCCTGGTATCTGGGATGATCCTGGAGCGAAGGAGGATCCTTGAACCTGGGATGATCCTGGGACAAAGGAGGATCCTTGGCTCTGGAATGATCCTGGAATAAAGTAGGATCCTTGAAACTGCTGTGCTCCGATAGGCTCCCGGATTCATGAAGGATCCCGTGTACTGAGGATAGGATCCTGCTGGCTGAAAATACGGGCCCGATGTCTGAGTCATTGCTGCTGACTTGAGATGTAATCCTCTCGTCTCCCCTGTGATCTGTACGTCTGGGATCCCTGATGGCTGAGAGGTGGCCATTGGAGTCTCAAAACTCAAGGATTTTGGCATCAGTGGGAATGATCCTCTGCCGCTTCTTTTGCCTTTTGAGATCTCCAATTTCCCTGAGGATCCTGTCATTAGTTTCATCCTGCCGCTGCATACGATCCTTCATCTGCAAAATTAAAGCAAACACATCACTAGTACTGGGAGTAGAAGAATTCATAACAGAAGAAGATGGAGGTTTAGAGAAAGAAGGGGTTGGTCTCTTCTCAGCATTTCTCTGGGATCCTGCCGGTGGAGGAGGTAGAGTGGCTTGTGCTGAGGTGACTGCTGACATCGCCGTGGAGGTGTTCTTCAATGATGAAGCCATGTAACTCTTCGAAATGATTTCGAACAAAAGATTTTCTTTATGAATGAAGCACCAATTGCCCCACGGTGGGCGCCAAACTGTTTTGGTCAAAAATCACACAAGGATAATGTAACCAAACTTTATGTAAATGGGGTATGATGCTTGGTTAGCTATGAAAGTAAAGGATCACTTCTGTGATAAAGATGCAAAGACACAATGATTTATACGAGGAAAAAGCCCTTGATCAATGTATGATCTCCGGCATAAAAAACCTCGGGTGATGGCAACTACCGATCACCAACTTCAATATAACAAAAATGTAGTTAC